>NC_079457.1:7530946-7585946 GCF_903798145.1 Danio aesculapii | reverse complement strand
TCTTTTACCATGTTCTAAAACTATATTGCAGTCTCCTTTCGACACAGTTTGAGCATGTTGCTAACATGTATTAAAATTTTTGTCATATATTTTCATATATTAGTATGTTTCAATACACTGCTAACATCCTTCTAGAATGTGTTAAAATGTTTCTTGCTAGCAATTTTTTTTCACATTACTAACATGTTGTTAGCATGTTTTAGAATGTGGCTAACCTGTTTTAATATAACATGTTTTTTAGCACATTTCAATCCTGCTTTAACACACTGTATGAACATATTGCTAACATGTTTTATCATTTTGTTAGCATATTCTAATGCATTGATGGCATGTTTCAAGAGCTGCTAACATACTTCTAGCATGTTTTAAAATTAGTTTTCTACTAGCATGTTGCTAGCATGTTTTAGCACATTTCTAGCATTTTTCAACACCTTCTAATGTTCATTTATATTGTTTATTTAGTGCTTTTAGTAGAAGTAAAGAGGTGAATATGATCAGTTCACAAATAAATTGATATCAAAATGAAAACCTATACCTGTAGCAATTTATATTGTTAATCCAGCACTAGCATGCACACAGCTAACGTGCTTACATGTTGTAGTTTATAGACGAAAATTATGAATAATTATCAAGAAATATGCATCATTGTCTGGGTAATGATTTCAACACTTCAAAAACATTTTTTTCTGCTATTTTCCAATGGTTTGGGATTTTATTTTTCAATTTGAACTCGACCGATATCAATCTAGTTTTGAAGTATTCACTCACAAACAGGAGAGCGAGGTGTTAGGATTATGACCTGGACTGACTGGCACCACAACAACTTAAATATTTAAATATCTGAAAATGCTCACATTCAAATGACAAAGGATGACTTGAAACTATGCAGCCGTTCTCCAGACAACCCATTAAACGGAGCCCTGTCATGTAAGAATGTCCCTAAAGTCAGAAATCTAAATGTAATCCATCTGGTAAATTCAGTCTTTGGCGACAACAGGGCTGGACTGATGTTTTGTGAAACCAAGTTTGAACAGACCGAAAGGCTACTGAAATAAAGCAACTAGGATTACTATAATGGCTTTTTAGGAGACAAATGAGTCATATTAAGCCGTCTGCAGCTGTAAAATCAACTGTATGGTGCTCTGTTATAGTGCTCTCTTGTACACAGACAAGATGTTGCTTTTTTAAACACCAATATATATATATACATATATATATATATATATATATATATATATATATATATATATATATATATATATATATATATATATATATATATATATATATATATATATATATATATATATATAGTCTCTAGTACTCTGACATTACTACTGGAATGAACAAACACCCACAATGCATAATCTTTTCTGTTAATCAAAATAAATAAAGAACAAAAATTGAATACTTTATGGCATACTTACAAATGTACAAATATTAATTAAAATAAAATGATGATAATGATAAATAATGCTAATGCTAAAAAGTGTAAATGAAAATACAAAAATGATCTATCTATCTATCTATCTATCTATCTATCTATCTATCTATCTATCTATCTATCTATCTATCTATCTATCTATCTATCTATCTATCTATCTATCTATCTTTATTCAAACAATAAATAAATGCATATATTGTTTCACTATTTCAAAGAACACTACCTGACAAAAGTCTTGTCGTCGATCCCAGTTTTAAGAACAACAAATAATAACTTGACTTCTAGTTGATCATTTGGAAAAGTGGTAGAAGGTAGATTTTTCTGATCAATCATCTGTTGAGCTGCATCCCAATCATCCCAAATACTGCAGAAGACCTATTGAAACCCACATAGACCGAAGATTCTCAAATCAGTCAAGTTTGGTGAAAGAAAAATCATGGTTTGGGGTTACATTCAGTATGGGGGCATGTGAGAGATCTGCAGAGTGGATGGCAACATCAACAGCCTGAGGTATAAAGACATTTGTGCAGCCCATTACATTACAAACCACAGGAGAGGGCAAATTCTCCAGCAGGATAGCGCTCCTCATACTTCAGCCTCCACATTAAAGTTCCTGAAAGCAAAGAAGGTCAAAGTGCACCAGGATTGGCCAGCCCAGTCACCAGACATGAACATTATTGAGCATGTCTGGGGTACGATGAAGGAGGAGGAATTGAAGATGAATCCAAAGAATCTTGATGAACTCTGGGAGTCCTGCATGAACGCTTTCTTTGCCATTCCAGTTGACTTTATTAATAAGTGATTTGAGTCATTGCAGAGATGTATGGATGCGGTCCTCCAAGCTCATGGGAGTCAGACACAATATTCATTCTGTTTCCACTGCAGCATGACTTTATATTCTATACTGGACATTATTTCTGTTAAGAGACAAGACTTTTGTCTAAACAAAGTCAGACCTTACTGTCCTAATGAAATAATTCAAAATCTAGAGGCCTTTGCCTTACATATAAGCCACTTCTGATACCAAATGATCAACTAGAAGTCAAGTTATTATTTGTTGTTCCTAAAACTTGGATAGGTGACAAGACTTTTGTCAGGTGGTGTAGATACCAGTGACAAAATGTATTTTCCTGTGGGATTATTTCTATTGCATTCATGTATTAGGCTCAAAAGTGATTTATTTACTGTTTAGACAGGAGTAAATGCAATGTATTTAACATAATTCTGTAAATAAATGAAACAAGATGATCATTTGCATGTAAATATCTCAAACCATGTCCTTAAATGAACTGTCCACCCATCAATATTTATGTTCTTTGTGTTCAGCGGAGTAAATAAATTAGCAAAGATTTATAGAAGCATGTGGGTGAGAAAATAGTGACAGAATGTTCATTTTTGAGTGAAGTTTTCCTTTGAAAACCATCCAGAGATTCCATTATAATGACATAAAGAACAAGCTTTTCCTCGAAAGTGATCAAAACAGCATGTCAACTCCACAACATGGTTTTGTTTACAGCAGAGTGACAACAAAACCCATTCACCCCTTCTCTCAAAAACTACAACACATCAGACGGAGCATGAATGATCTGTAGTCACAGGCACAGTAAGATAACCATACTGGAATAAGTATTTAGTGGTTTCTCAAAGTAAAATCTGCCCAGTAAAGCATCTCTTTTAGCAAAGCTTCATATGATAGCAAATCACATTAAAGATTCACTGATTCAAATGATCTTGTCACAGTTAGTCTCCAGTTAAATGATTCACCGATTCAAATGATCTTTCGAGAGCGAGTGTCCAGTTACTGATTCACTGATTCAAATTATCTAGCCAGAGGGAGTCTCTGGTTAACGATTCACATTAAAGATTCACTGATTCAAATGATTGTGTCACAACAAATTTCCGATTGATGATTTGCTGATTCAAATGAGCTTGTCAGAGTGAGTCTCTAATTAATGATTCAATGAGTCAAATGATCTTGTTAAAGCAAGTCTCCAGTTAACGATTCACTGATTCAAATACTTTTATAAGAGGGAGTCTCCAGTTTACAATTCACTGATTCAAATGATCCTGTTAGAGCAAGTCTCTAGTTAGTGATTCACTGATTGAAATGATCCAATCATAGCAAGTCTCCAGTTAGTGATTCACTGATTTAAATGATCTTACCAGAGCGAGACATGAGTTAACGATTCACTGATTCAAATGATCCTGTCAGAGCAAGTCTCTAGTTAGCGATTCACTGATTCAAATGTCCCACTCAGAGCGGGTCTTTAATTAATGATTCACTGATTCAAATGATATTGTCAGGGCAACTCACCAGTAAATGATTCACTGATTCAAATTATCCAGTCAGAGCAAGTCTCCAGTTAATGATTCACTGATTCAAATGATATGTCAGAGTGAGCCACCAGTTAACGATTCGCTGATTCAAATAATCCAATCCAATCAGACCAAGTCTCCAGTTAACAATTCACTGATTCAAATGATCTTGTCAGAGTGGGTCTCTAGTTAATGATTCACTGATTCAACTGATCATGTAAGAGCAAGTCTCTAGTTAGCGATTCACTGATTCAAATGGTCCTGTAAGAGCAAGTCTATAGTTAGGGATTCACTGATTCAAATGATCCTGTAAGAGCAAGTCTCTAATTAGCGATTCACTGATTCAAATGATCCTGTAAGAGCAAGTCTCTAGTTATCGATTCACTGATTTAAATGTCCCACTCACTTATTCGAATTAACCAATCAGAACGAGTCTCCAGTTGGTAATTCACAGATTCAAATGATCCAATCAGAGCAAGTCTCCATTTAGTAATTCACTGATTCAAATAATCCTGTCAGAGTGAGTCTCCAGTTAACGATTCACCAATGATATAATATATCCTCCCTCATAAATCCTCCTTCTTACTTCCCAAAAATGCAATATGCATCCAACAAAACAGGCTAACTGATCTATGAAACAAGCGGTCTAATTCACACTTGAGACGTGCTCTCACAATAACTACAAAAATCAACAATTTCTCAATGCGAAGTCTGCACTGAAAGGAGCCTCAGAAGAACAGAGGAATCCTATTATAAATACACTTACTGGCCACTTTATTGGGTACACCTTACAAGTACCGGGTTGGACCCCCTTTTGCCTTAAGAGCTGCCTTAATCCTTCGTGGCATATACTCAACAAGGTACTGGAAATATTCATCAGAGATTTTGCATCATGTTGACAGGATAGCATCACACGGTTGCTGCATATTTGTCGGCTGCACATCCATGATGAGAATCTCCCATTTTACCACATCCTAAAGGTGCTCGATTGGGTTGAGATCTGGTGACTGTGGAGGCCATTTGAGAACAGTAAACTCATTGTCATGTACATTTTCATGTTCAAGTGGCGTTGACACGATGCTCAATTGGTACTAATGGGCCCAAAGTGGCCAAGAAAATATCCCCCACACCATTACACCACCACCACCTGAACCAGCCTGAACCGTTGATACAAGGCAGGATGGATCCATGCTTTCATGTTTTGATGCCAAATTCTGACCCCACCATCCGAATGTCACAGCAGAAATCGAGACTCATCAGACCAGGCAACGTTTTTCCAATCTCCTATTGTCCAATTTTGGTGAGCCTGTGTGAATTGTAGCCTCAGTTTCCTGTTCTTAGCTGACAGGAGTGGCACCCGGTGTGGTCTTCTGCTGCTGTATCCCATTCGCCTCAACGTTGGACGATGTCGTGCGTTTAGAGATGCTCTTCTACAGACCTTGGTTGTAACGAATTGTTATTTGAGTTACTGTTGCCTTTCTATCAGCTGGAACCAGTCTGGCCATTCTCCTCTGACCTCTGGCATCAACAAGGCATTTGCGCCCACAGAACTGCCGAACTGAATATTTTCTCTTCTTCAGACCATTCTCTGTAAACCCTAGAGTTGGTTGTGCGTGAAAACCCCAGTAGATCAGCAGTTTCTGAAATACTCAGACCAGCCCGTCTGGCACCAACAACTATGCCACGTTCCAAGTCCCTTAAAACACCTTTCTTCCCCATTCTGATGCTCGGTTTAAACTGCAGCAGATCGTCTTGACCATGTCTACATGCCTAAATGCATTGAGTTGCTGCCATGTGATTGGCTGATTAGAAACTAGCTTTAACAAGCAGATGGACAGGTGTACCTAATAAAGTGGCCGGTGAGTGTAAATAGTATTCAACATTTGTAGTGGCTCAAAAAAGATTTTTAAACTGTCATAAGACAAGAACAGGTGTTGATTAATAGATTTAGGACAACTTTGATAAGTTTTGATCCACTTCAAATGTTGACTCCTTTAGTGTTAAAGTTCAAACTCAGGTATCAGCTCATCAGCGAGACACACTATGCTTACACAAAAGAGGCGAGCAGAGTGAAAGATTCGAGCGCTGACGCACCAAATGAGAGAAGCGGGTGACTCATGAAGAGGGCTGTGTGGACGGAGCACCGGGGTCTTGTTAGTGGTTGGAGAGACTGAGAGAGGAGACAGCTCTATGTGCTTTAACATATTTCAGGGGCCCATTAGCTGAGCCTCCAGCGGTCTCTACACAGTGTCACTGTCTCAGTTCCCTCTTAGAAATGAAATCTTCATGCTGTCTCTTATAGCATCACTAGATTAGTGACTCTAAGCACTGAATATGTAAATATAAAGGGTTATTTTATCAGTCAGACTTTTTAAAGTCACCATGAAATCAAAATGGATGATTATGATTATAGTTTTATTGATTATTTTAGTGTTTAGGGTTGCACAATACTGGGAAAATTGCAATATTGTTATTGAATGTTGCGACAATTATGTTCTTGCAAAAGGCTATTTTATCCTGCTATTAAAAAAATATTTATATAATGTTATGATCATACAAAAAAAACAGGTAATAGATATTTTCTGCATACCTGCCAACATTTGACTCTAAAAATCCTGGAGCCGGGAGCGGGGAGGTTAGAATCAGACAGAACTATATATATATATGATTGGCTGATAGCTGTGCGATATTCTGCAATATGAGCAGTCCTAGCCTCTTCACCCTTGTGTATTACTCCATTCACATGACAAGCAAAGTAATAAGCTCACTACAGCCTGACAAATATTGCAGCTGTTGGACAACATAATGTACTTTTGAGGCTTTTTTAGGTGAGAATGTAGTTGTTTAGATTGGAACTATGCAGTTTATTTATAAGGATAGTGCCTACTTTAAAATATGTTTGCATAATTTCAGAGATTCAACACGTCGGCGGACATCAGCCTGTCATACTGAGCACAGCAAAAACAGCTTATGTTCCGCCACAAGATGGCAACAGAGACCACATAATAAGTCCTTAGAGAGAGAAAAGCTCAGCGTAAATTTCAAACCACAGCTGATCAAATCATTATAAAACAGGTAAGTGACAGTAGTGACTAGTAGTGTTTGCTTTATTTTGGCTTTTTCAGGGTTAATTTTTGTGGAAGTCCTGATTGCAACAGACATACTGTTGCACTACTGGGAAATCTCTGTAGACTGATGGCATTTCATGTTGTTCAGCCTTAAAATGTGAGCAAAATCACCTGTTTTGTTATCACGTTAGACATTACGCTAGAGCATCATTCAAATAGCTCTAAAGTGACATTTGTGAATTAGTAACAGCTTCTGCTGTTTTGACGTCAGCTGCAGATAAGAATAAATGACGGAAGAAAGTAGTTCCTCGTACAAAAGGGTTATTGAGACTCTCCATATTTGATTTTCTATTTTATATACAAGGTCATGCCATTGAACTGTTGTGTAAATGCAATGTCACACAAGTAGCGCTGCAATTTGGCTGTATATTGGCACTGCTGAGGCACTAAGGCACTCAGCCTCAAGTCAACGCACGCCTCCCAGCATTGCCGATATACAGCCATATCGCACTGCTACTCATGTGATATTGCTCATATATACAGTTGACGTCAGAATTATTAGCCCCCCTTTGATTTTTTTCTTTTCTTCTTTTAAATATTTCCCAAATGATGTTTAACAGAGCAAGGAAATTTTCACAGTATGTCTGATAATATTTTTTCTTCTGGAGAAAGTCTTATTTGTTTTATTTAGGCTAGAATAAAAAGCAGTTATGAATAAAAAAAATAATTATCATCAAAATTATTAGCCCCTTTAAGCAATTCCCACCCCCCCCCCCCACCCCGGATAGTCTACAGTACAAACCATCATTATACAGTAACTTGCCTAATTAACATTTGTTAATTGGGAAGATGGAACAGCTGAACATAAACCCATGCATATGCAAATGGTATCTCTCATTTTTAACAAACAGAACTCAGGTTGTAAAGGTTAAAAACATCTGTTCAGATGAAAAGAGCAGTAGTACTGGGGTTCCACAAGGCTGTGTCAGCTCACCTATTCTTTTTACACTTTTTACAAATGAATGTTCAAGTAAGCATTCACAGAATTTTATTTTTAAATATTCCGATGACACAGCCATACTAAGTTTACTGTATGAGAATGATGATATTGGTGTTATCTATCAGTCAGAAATTAGTCAGTTTGTTGAGTGGTATGATAGTAATAGGCTAAAAATAAATACTAAGAAAACAGAAGAGATGGTATTTGACCCAAAATGTATAGGTGACCATCGTCAAGTGGTTGTACATGACCATCCTATTACTCAGTCAGAAACCTATAAGTACTTGGGCATTTACATCGACAGTTCTTTCACATGGAAAACACACATTGAGTGGGTTTGTTCTCGTTTACACCAGAGATTGTATTTTTTGTGGAGGTTGCGTCTTTTTGGAGTTGACAAGAAACTCATGATGTTGTTTTATAAAGCAATTCTTGAAAGCATTGTCAGGTATGGTATCACAGTGTGGTTTGGCAACCTATCTGTTCAGTGTAAATCTAAATTGATGCATCTCTTAAAGACAGCATGGAAAATTGTTGGGCACAATGAATATTTTAATCCTCGAGTTTTATATGAGACCTGTGTCCTTAATCAGGTGGAAAGGATTGTAAACGATCAAAGTCATTTTTTGTTTCCACATTACGAACTGCTTCCCTCTGGTAGAAGATATAGAGTCCCAAAGTGTAGGTTAAACCGTTATAAGAAATCCTTTGTACCTGTATCAGTGGGTTTATTAAATAAGAGTCTATCTTAATTACCATTATATATTTTGTAACTGTTGTATTTTGTATTGTTTTTATTGCTTGTTTTAAGTGAATGTCTGCAGCAATATGGCGATGCCCATAACAAATTTCCTGTCAAGGACAATAAAGTTTTACTACTACTACTACTACTACTACTACTACTAATTACCCTAACCTGCCTAGTTTACCTAATTAACCTAGTTAAGCCTTTAAATGTCACTTTAAGCTGTATAGAAGTGTCTTGAAAAATATCTAGTCAAATATTATTTACTGTCATCATGACAAAGATAAAATAAATCAGTTATTAGAAGTGAGTTATTAAACTATTATGTTTAGAAATGTGCTAAGTAAATCTTCTCTCTGTTAAACAGAAATTGCGAAAAATAAATAAAAAGGGGGCTAATAATTCAGATTTTAACTGTATATATAGTCGGCCAATTTAGTTAGGACTTTACGTTAAGGATGATTCAGCCAGTGCACAAGCACAAACAATAATGCAAGCCACATTGTCCCACAGCTGGTCTTATAGCATCAAAGACAGACATTCGATCAGTGCATATTTCCAACATTCAGGTCATTCTCAAACATCCAGAGCCTAATCGAACACAACTGGAACTCAATGTTCTTCGGAAACATTTCAGTCGCAGTGGTTTTGCATGACTGGGACTTTCTGGCATTGATTGTTTGTCCTCAATCCCTGCTATGCGATGATACTCAAAAGATGATGTGAGATTTGCCTCCCTAAAGGTAAAGATGACGGTCATATTCCTTGTGGAGTTGCGCATTGATGGATTTGCTTTTCAGTGTTTGAAATTTAAACCACACTGAACTGAACTAAACTGAAGTCTGAAATCTGGACTTTACTAGAACTTCTATGTTAAGCAGCTGTGATACAATCTACATTGTAAAAGCGCTATAGAAATAAACATGAATTTAATTGAATCATATGGGAGATTCAAACAAAACCTCATCCTGAACAACAGATTTGCATTAAACCTGAGACAGACAACCCACGTTTTTGAACTGAATGCCATATATTTTCACATCTTATGACAAAATATGACCCTTGCAATGGACTCAGGAACCTCTGCACTGGCGTTTTGGAAGATGTTGTCAAAACAACTTTCAAGGAATAAGATCTTGGAGCTTGAACTGCAGCACAAGATGTCCAAACCACCTCCCAAATATCATTAATCTCAATTATTGTTGAGAAACAAGCCTTCAATTTAGGGATTGACTCAACCACTTTTTATCAGAGCCAGACATAACGAAGTCATTTGGACACACAAAAAAAAGAAAAAACATCTCACACCACTCAAAATTAATCAGGCATTCTGACTGAATACTGCTTTCTTATTTAAATACAGTGTTAAGTATTTAAAAAAAGAGAACAAACATTTTCCCTGTCTGTTCTGTTACAATATACACTATATAATATGAACACTATATAAAATGAACACAATGGATTGTGCCAAAAGAACTATTAGTTTGCACTTTATCAGACCACACTGGTGCACATAAACACACAACACACACTCAAAGAATAAATGGGGACCATCTTATTTTCTTGGCCCTGCACTACAATTATCATAAACAAAAATGTGTAGAAAAAATCTTCTTTCTGTTAAAAAGAAATTGGGGTAAAAAAAATATACAGAGGGGATAATAATTCAGAAGGGCTAATAATTCTGACTTCAACTGTATGTATGTACAGTTGAAGTCAGAATTATAAGCCCTCTGTTTAGATTTTTCCCCAAGTTCTGTTTAACGGAGAGCAGATTTTTTCAGCACATTTCTAAACATAATAGTTTTAATAACTCATTTCTAATAATTGATTTATTTTATCTTTGCCATGATGACAGTAAATAATATTTGACTAGATATTTTTCAAGACACTTCTATACAGCTTAAAGTGACATTTATAGGGTTAAATAGGTTAATTAAGCTAACTAAGCAGGTTAGGGTTATAGACCCTGCGGTGTCCGGTTTCACTCCACGCAGTGTATGGTTACTTCCGCCTACATAGAAATCCTCATAGAGAACTCTCCCATTCAGCTGTATATTTACTACAGAAACGGTTAGACTGTGACTACGGCTGTTTTGTGTGGTCTGCATTCAAGGTGAAACATCTTCCGCTTGAACCAAGAAAATGGGACTTTAAACAGAGTCTATTGCTTTGTGTCTTTACTGCAGATGAAGTTGGTATGGACTTGTCAGTATTTGTCAAATAAAGATTTCAAGTGTTTACACAGGTGCTGAACATTTTTTTTTTATGTCAAATTTATTTTTATTATGTTTTTGTGTTCTGAAGAATAAAAAAATAATAAAAACCGTGGGTGTTTTACTCTGGTTGTTTACCGTGGACAGCTGATTCACAAACACGTTCATATTATTCACATTCTACTGCTCAGTTCTCTAACATTTTTTTCTATATAGATATTTTATTCATGAACATAAAACATTTATGTCTATTTAATATTCAAATTAAATGAAATAGAACAATGTTGCATGTGATTCTTACTAATCAAACGAAATCATTATACAAATTTACAATTGCAAAAATAACACAAAGAATATGGCATTTTAATTCAGTATCATTAGATTATGAATTTATTTGTAGCATTATTAATTAAAAGGTAGTACAGATATCAAATTTAATCCACCCAAAAGGTGGCGGTAGGACATAATAAATTCATTCAAATGGAAAAACTGAACAAAACATTAATGGATCAGTAAATAATAAATGATGAAACTGATTGCATTTATAGACATGCTAAGCAGGTAACATAAGAAGATTTAATAAAGAATTGTACTCATTTAACATTTACATATAACAAATAATATAAATTTATATTCAGAGTAGCATTAAAGTAAAAAAAAAATCCATTATTGAGGAAATAAACTTAATTAATTAGTAAAAAGGTTGCAAACATTTGCTTTCCTTGATAAACAATAGCTTATTCCAATTCTTAATAACTTCAAAAAATTATTTAGAACTCAGAAAGCAGCTCAGTATTGAAAGAGAAACATTTGGACACATGCCCAATACCTATAATAGTCTTAAATCAGATCGTGCAATGTTAATATTTTTATTCGTAAAGTTTCCAGAAAATTCATTCAACGGTAAACCGGAACTAAAAATACACTGCGTTGCAGATAGGGTGAAGTGAAGTGACGTCACTGTGAAAACGGTCTATTAGGCAAGTTATTGCATAACGATGGTTTGTTCTGTAGACCAGTGGTTCTCAAACTGGGGGTCACTACAATAATTTCAAGGGGTCACGAGAGTGATTTAAAAATTGTTTAATTTTCAGTGATTATAATATATATTTTTTAGTATTAGAAGTAACAGCTAATATTTTCAGATTTTTTTAAAAGATATTACTGATTAGAATAAAAAAAAGTGAATGGAACATCATAACTGTGCAGCGAATAACTCGCTAGTTATCAATACAGCACGCATCTGGATGTGAAAATCAGAACCGTCTACTTTGACTAAGCATAAGAGCAAAACCCCATCAGACAAACGTAGGAAATGTCCGAAATATCAGGAACTCATGAAGTATTTAGGACACATTCAGGAAGAATGCATCTTTGCACTTGAAACGCAGCGCTCAGGAACCGTTTAACACAGTTGTCATGTCAACTTGCAGTTGCAAACAAAGCCTGCAACACTTGCCCCGCCTTCACGCTCTTCTTATTGGCCCACTGCTCTAGAACTGAATGCGAATGGATTGGTTGAAATCAGCTGTCAATCACTCAGTCAACGCCTTCTGCCTTTAGATGACAGGAGCGACAACCACGAAAATGTAAAGCGCTGAAGATGAGAATGAAAACAACACTGACAGATATTGTTTTAGAAACCACCTAAAGCTACAAATAATGACACATCTGATTACTGATCATGTGGTGAATGTTAATCCACCATCTACATTTTTCGAAGAGAGGATAAAAGACTTCCATTGACTTCAAGTCCGCTATGAAAATAACTAAAGCATTCACTGTAAAGTCTGTGGGATGGAATTTTCAGGTAACTGTTTGCCACATCTACACATTTGAAGCACGAGAGCTTCTGTTTAATCCTACATTTAATCGCCAGATGATGTCAGCCATGCAGCTATATGTAAAAGTTAACACCCCATACACCTTCGCAAAAGGGCTTGCACTGACTAAGATTAAACTAATTTTGCAGCTCATGAAAAGACCGGTATTGCTATTAAAATGACGTTTGCAAATAATAAGCTATATGTCAAATGCATCTGTGCAATATAAGACACCACCCGTGAGAACACAGCACCGTTATCATTAACAGATTCATTCATTCATTCAAGCAGTGCGTGCAGAGCAGGTCATTGAAAATCTAATAGACGTGTAAGAACAGGCCAAAACTAGACTAGTCATCAAATAAACAGAAATTAATGACTACACATATAAAGTCTGTCTAATCTGTCTATTTGACGACTAGTCTAGTTTTAGGCTATTCTTATAGATGTCTATAATATTTTCACTGATAGCCCAAGTTTAGCCTTGTTTTAGCCAAGCTTTCTATGTTTACTATTAGTTTATTAAACACATTTTTTTAGCTTGGTTTGCTTTGATTTGAACAAATTACATTTCTAAAAGATATTTAAATAATAGGTATTTTACCCATTTATTATTCCTTATTTGGGGATAATAAATGCTGATGCGTCATGCAATATAATAGTAAACACAATACAAACCATGTAAATAAACACATGGAATAATGGGACACCGGTAGACTGTATAAACTGCAGCATCATGATTTTCTGCAGGTGCTGAAATCCAGTAAACAGAAAGAAATGTCAAAGGGGAATTGAGTACTTTGCTGTATTTTCACATTCAGTCTTTTGGCCAAGGATGTAACATTAAACTGGTCTTCGATGGGTCTTCTGAGGACTCAAAAGCTTCTGAAACTTGTGGGAAAACAAAGTAAATGTACCAAGACACGTACTGTGGTCTCAGCTTCTGGCTGCTGCAGCGATGGACGGATTCTTAACCTCTTAAGGCCCAAGGTGTTTTTTTACATGCATTTTTTATTTCTCTTTGCTATTTGGGCTTATTGGAACCTAATTAGAATAAAAATCTAAGCATCATTTTTTGATATGATGTACTTTTAGAGAAAAATGATCAGAATGGTCGGAATTTACATAAAACACTTTTTCCTTTTTAATGCATATATAAAAAAATTTTTTACTTGCTTTGACTATCAGAGAGTAAATCTGTCTAATCTGACAGGTAGACAGATTAGACAGACTTTATATGTGTAGTCATTCATTTCTGTTTATTTGATGACTAGTCTAGTTTTGGCCTATTCTTAGACGTCTATTAGATTTTCACTGACAGCCCAATTTTAGCCTTGTTTTAGCTAAGATGACTATGTTTAGACGTCTACTGTATTAGACATATTTAAAAAATAAAAATAAAATCTTGCTGGGAAGTATTGAGCACTACACAAATCTAATATGTTTAATAGTCTAAAACAATGCTAATTTGCTGCTCGTCATGAAGATACTCCATGACCATACATGGACTGTGGGTCATATTCCCTCATTACACACGCGCATACACATATACAGTTGAAGTCAGAATTATTAGCCCCCCTTTGAATTTTTTTCTTTTTTAAATATTTACCAAATGATGTTTAACAGAGCAAGGAAATTTTCACAGTATGTCTGATAATATTTTTTCTTCTGGAGAAAGTCTTACTTGTTTTATTTCGACTAGAATAAAATCAGTTTTTAATTTTTTAAAATCCATTTTAAGGTCAAAGTTATTAGCCCCTTTAAGCTATTTTATTCAATAGTCTACAGCAGTTCTCAAACTTTTAAGCCAGCGACCCCCCCCAATGTAAGATCGTCAAGAACTCGCGATCCCCCCACTACCAAAGCATTTACAAACAATAAAAATAACATTTAAAGGCTTAACTAGGTTAATTAGGCAAGTTGGGTAACTAGGCAAGTCATTGTATAACAGTGGTTTGTTCTGTAGACCAGGGGTTCCCAAACTTTTCAGCCTGTGACCCTTAGAATATAGCAATGCCAGTGACTCGCGACACCCAATATTTTATATAATGTATATAAAATTACCGGGACGCATTGCTGCCACACACATTGTTTTTCTCACTCAGCTATGTCGTTATAATGAGACCTTTTCTCGTTTTAACAACATCTTTTCTCGTTTTAACGACATGTTTTCTCATTTTAACGACATGTTTTCTTGTAATAACGACATCTTTTTTTGTTACAGACATACAGTGTCATCCTGCAACTGTTTTGCAGCATATGAAATGTCCCAAACCCTATTTTATACTGTCCAAAATGGGGGAAAAATTTTGTTTTACCTAGTTAACCTAGTTAAGCCTTTAAATATCACTTAAGGCTGTATAGAAGTGTCTTAAAAATATCTAGTCAAATATTATTTACTGTCATCACGGCAAAGATAAAATAAATCAGTTATTAGAAATGAGTTATTAAAACTATTATGTTTAGAAATATGTTGAAAAAGTCTTTCTGTTAAACAGAAAATGGGGAAAAATATACAGGGGGGCTAATAATTCAGGGGGCTAATAATTCTGACCTTAACTGTATATAAGTTTGTTAATTTCTTCCGCAGTAAACTTCCACTGAGCTCAAAAGCACACAGATGAATGAGAGTCATATCAGACTCCACTGGGTGTTTTCCTGCTCCCTGTATTTGATTGTAAGTATAAGTGACTGCTGCAAACCTGAAATCAGGAAGGCTAAACCCACACTGAGCCCTCACAACAGCTGTAAATCACAAGCCGTAATCAACAGCATGAGTAAAAATGGACAGTCTGTGCCGCTGACCCCTGTCCTGTCCAGAAGACTCGCATCAAACACGTTCCAGCTCTAAAAGACGGGATTAAACACAAGTTTATGTTTACATATAATAACTTTAACTGTGGTGGCACAGTGACTCAGTGGTTAGCACTGTCGTTTCACAGCAAGAAGGTCGCTGGTTTAAGTCCTGGCTAGGTCAGTGTGCATTTCTGTGTGGAGTTTGCATGCTCTCCCCGTGTTGGCGTAGGTTTCCTCTGGGTGCTCTGGTTTCCCCCACAGTCCAAAGACATGCGCTATAGGTGAATTGAATAAACTAAATTGTCCATATGGGTGTGTCTGTGAATGAGTGTGTATGGATGTTTCCCAGTACTGGGTTTCAGCTAGAAGGGCATCCACTGTGTAAAACATATGCTGGACAAATTGGCGGTTTATTCTGCTGTGGCAACTCTGAAATAGAGACTAGGCTGAAGGAAAATGAATGAATGAACTTTTTAGTTATTAGTAGGAAGGGAAGTTATTAGTAGGGCCAGGCAGAATCTGTGGACATTTTAGCTATTTCTGCGCAGAATTTTGTGAAAAAAAAAGTTGTGGATTTATGCGGAATGATTTTGGGAGTATCATTACTAAAAACTTAATATATGAACTTAAAATAATACCCTTAATAACTTTTATTTAATGTTTACAATGCAAATGCAACTAGATCGACTTATTTGGCAAACAAAGCAAGTCTCTCATTTAATATATTTACTAAAAGACAGAAAATATTACTTGATAAACTTGTAAATAAATCATATCAACACTTTCATATTCGTTAACATTATTGAAATTCATTTAAAAACTGAAAAAGTATAAATTTACACACATTTAGATAAGTAAATAAGACTTAACAATGGGCTAACAATCTGCAGATTTCAGTGCATGCAGATTCCGTGTGGGCCTAGTTTTTAGTAATTAATAAAGTTATGGTAACTAATAACCTTAACTTTTCTGAATTTGATTGTAATGCAATAACGTGCACCTTTTGTAAAGCTGTTTTGAAACAATAAACTTTAAAATTCAAACTTGAATTGATTTAAACTGAACAAGTACACTGGATCTTATGTTTGTGTTTTGAAGAAGTCCTGGTCAAATTCTCTCCATCGGCCATTACCCATTATGGCCTCCCAATCATGCTCATCCACCGAAGTAGCTCTATCCCTAGCCCCTTTCACACAGTGACACCGGTAAATATCCAGAAAATTTCTGGAATGGCTTTACCGGTAAATAAAAAAAAACGCTGTTCACACAGGCAAGGACAGTCTGGAATTTTTCCGGAAAAGACCATTCACACATTCATTCAAAAGTACCAGTAAATTCGGACATCATTTAGCAGAAATGACCTCTAAACAGCTGGCTTTGTATTTGTAAACATTTGACTACATTACAAACTCTGTGGATGGACAAGTATTGTGAACAACTTCGATCAAAACATATGGAGGAACACTTTCGCATGTCGAGATGTAATATGTGTGTGATATGATATAATATGTGTGTGTGCTGGCACTCACCGGCTGCTTTACGTGCACATGCGTCAGATCTTGAAGGTAAACAAACAGCGGTTTATCATAAGCATTTTATCTATAACCTTTTTACACAGTTGGCATTAAGAAGGAACATAGAAACGTTATCTGACTAACATCTAGCAGCCAAATGTGACTGGAAAAATATTCAAAGGCTTTTATTTTTAATAAGCCGCGCGGATGTGAATGCGTCTGAGTGTTCTGATTGGCTAAAGTAGACATCTCACGTCAGGGCGTTCTAGACACTACACTCTTTCCGACAATCTTCCTTCTGCGTTCACACAGAGCAGCATTCCAGCAAATTATTGGTAATATTACAACTTCTCTTTCCGGAAAGTTGCTGGAACTAATTTTTCAAAAAAGGCCTGTTCACACATACAGACCTTTCCGGAAAATTGCCGGTAATTTTCCGGAAAGGTCTGTATGTGTGAAAGGGGTTACTGTCTCTCCACTCTCCTTATAGCTGGTGAGTGCAGTGGTGCGGTTGTCCTGTGTCTGCCGTCGCATCGTCAAAGTGGATGCTGCACACTGGAGGTGGTGTGGTGAGACCCACCTCCATCCCCTTCATGATTGTGAAGCGCTTTGGATGTATGGCCATACACAATGAATGTGCTTTATAAATACCCATTACATAATATTACTCGCATACAAGACTGCCAGGATGAGCCGATTACAGCACCTGTGGTCTGGAAAAGCCCAATATCCACTGGATTTCTGCAGAACTTTGCCTCTGCTGGTAGATGCTGAAACTACATTGTGTGGGTAAAAAAAAGACTATTTGAAAGGAAAGCCTGGCTCACACTTTGGATTTTTAATAAGCCTAAATGATTGTACACTCAAAAAATGACCTGCTTGTTTAAACTACTTATTTAAAATGAACTGAATCAACATAATTTTTTAAGGTTTTTTTTTAGAACAACTTAATTGTTTTAAGTTAAATCTACTTAAATTTGTAAAAACGATTAAGTTAACTTAAATGATTTGTGTTGGGACAACATTTGGCAATTGTGTGGAGCCCAGCATTGTTTACAGTGTACATTCAAAAAAATGAAGTTTGCTGTTTGTTCAAAGTACTTATTTAAAATGAGTCGAAACAATACAATTTTTGACATTTTTAAGGGGACCACTTCAGTGTTTTTATGTTCATTGTAAAAATGAAAAGTGAACTTAATTCCTTCATGTTCATGAGCAGTCATATAACGCAGATTCTAAGCAGTGGTGCAAGTGTAGGGCATGGTGCTACTGCTATAGAGAAAATACGAAATGTTTAACATGCTCCAGCATGAAAATTACAAAAAGTTTACAACTTTAATTACTGTACTTTCAGTTATTTTACTTTAAATATAATTTAGAACTTAACATTTTTTATCTTTTTTTCTTATGGGTTTCCTATATACAGTTGAAGTCAGAATTATTAGCCCCCCTTTGAATTTTTTCTTTCTTTTTTAAATATTTCCCAAGTGAAGTTTCATAAACTAATTTTGAGAGGAGCACGTGATATGATTGAGCACGTCTGGCCACTCATCTGTAATCAGTAATAATCCAATCAGAGTGATCCTAGTTTACTATAAATGGATCATTTTCTCCCTACTGTTTCTATCTTCGTTTGGAAGAATCCCCCCTTCCACCCCATCTCCTCCTTTTCCTCCCTTTTCTAAAGGGGGAGCTCTCGAGACCTACCTGATCTCGGATCTCCTGATATGCTTATCGACCGGGTGGGAGCCCTGGGCTCAAATATCTCCGAGCTCAGGGTTCTCTCCCGGGACAGCATGCCAAACCTGCTTTATACGCCAAGCATATCTAAGTGGGAACTCTTGAAATTATGTTTAAAAGAGAAAGGAAATTTTCACAGTATGTCTGATAACATTTTTTCTTCTGGAGAAACTCTTATTTGTTTTATTTCAGCTAGAATAAAAGCAGTTTTTAAATTTTTAACAACCATTTTAAGGTCAATATTATTAGCCCCTTTAAGCTATTTTTTTGGCTGTTTACAGAACAAACCACTGGTATACAAGAACTTGCCTAATTACCCTAACCTGCCTAGTTAACCTTATTAACCTAGTTATGCCTTTAAATGTCACTTTAAGCTGTATAGAAGTGTCTTGAAAAATATCTAGTCAAATATTATTTACTGTCATCATGGCAAAAATGTATTTATTAATTTATTAGACATGAGTTATTAAAACTATTATGTTTAGAAATGTGCTGAATACATCTCTCCGTTAAACTGAAATTGGTGGAAAAAAAATAAACAGGGGAGCTAATAATTCAGGGGGGCTAATAATTCTGACTTCAACTATAAATCTATATGTTGCTACACAAATTGAAAAGTGGACAAAGTCTTCAAATTTTTTTTCGTCACAAACTGTCTGTTTGGCAGTTTGACAAAAGAGAGCTGTTCTGACCCATGTTCTGGGTTAAACTCACAGCTGTTCTGCGTGGGACCGAGTTCAGGATAAATAAGATTTGTTGGCTCACAGGGATACAGGTTTGAGTCTGACCTGGGTCATGTCCCAATCCGGCCTGTCAACACTCCTAGAAAACAAAGGCAAAAAGCCCAAAATGAAATACAGGGCCAAGCAGCATCACTGTCATGTCATCCCAGCATGTTAATTAAAAAAAAAAAGAAAATAAATTAAATAGGGGCAGCACAGTGGCTCAGTAGTTATCACTGTCGCCTCACAGCAAGAAGGTCACTGGTTCGACTCCTGGTTGGGTCACTTATCATTTCTGTGTGGAGTCTGCATGTTCTCCCCATGTTGGCTTGGGTCTCCTCAGGTTGCTCCAGTTTCCCCCACAGTCCAAACACATGTGAATTGAACTGAATAAACTAAATTGGCTGTTACAGTGTTAACAATTTGTGTAAATCACACAGTATTTAACTGTAATATGAGCTGTATTTTACTGTAGGACAGTTATGCGGTATGGTACTGCATTTTAAAATTGCATTGTGAAAATTACTGTTAATCATTATTGTTTTTTACAGCATTACAGCACCTACAACTACAATTTTTGGTGGTCAAAGCAGACACTGCCATTGACATTGACAAAAGACATTTGGCTGTTAGGAGTTATTTTTTATTATTATTTTTATTATTATTATTGTTATTTTTAGTCTGTTTGTGATTGTCAGTCGCTTTGGGTTTATTTTTTGGGCCAATGAAAGTAGTAAAAATTGTGCTATATAACTAAAATTATCATTGTAAATATGCTGCTGATGAAGGCCATAGACTGACATTATGCAGATTTGAAACAAACCTATGTAAGTTTGAGAAAGAATTACGATAATAATTACAAAAAACTCATTTCAGGCAGTACAGAACCCCTCAATTTCTTCTGGGAGCTAAAAAAAACAAAAAAAACGCCATTTATCTGCACTGAGATCTTTGAAAAACTGCTGACCTTTTCGATTCACAAACAGCTACATTACACACTACATGAAAGATAATATCCGAAACAGAACAATAGGGGAATTTTAAACTCCATTGTGTCATAGCAGAACTCGGTCCAGACAAAACACTGAAAATGTAGACGGGTGAGTCAAAAACCTTTGATTTACCGACCATCTGTCCATGCTGGTAAAGTGTGTTTGTGTTTAAAAGAAAGTGCTCTGTTTTCATGTAGGCATGTGAGGTAATGAATCAGAATTTATGAGAGGAACTTATTACAGGTTATGGATTTGTCTGGAGTGAATGTCAGTGAAGGAGACGACTGAATCTGGATGTAACATACAACTATAAAAGAACGCATCACATCAAATACAAACTGTAACGGCAAATACACAGCATGAGCTCAGAGCCCTTCCTTTTGGATTTGCCAGATGCATTACACACTGAATGAAATGATACGGTGAGATATGAAAGCACAAATCCAGCCAAAGTGGGTGTTGTGCATGTGCATGTGTATGCAAGCATGTGCAGAAGAAGCATTCTAATGTTGGAGCCTTTTTAGACATTGAGTAGCACTGCACTCAATAGGGTGATCAAAAGTATCGATCAATGCACTGATAACATGCATTAATCGCTGATGATTGCTTTCTCTTAACCCAGCTGATTGGCCACTGTGTTCACATGCTCAACAGATATGGTTGTGATTGGCTGTAAAGGTCATTGGTTTAGCACTCTTCACCGTTGGTCACCAAGTGCAAACACAGATACACAATCAATCAATCAATCTATCTATCTATCTATCTATCTATCTATCTATCTATCTATCTATCTATCTATCTATCTATCTATCTATCTATCTATCTATCTATCTATCTATCTATCTATCTATCTATCTATCTATCTATCTATCTATCTATCTATCTATCTATCTATCTATCTATCTATCTATCTATCTATCTATCTATCTATCTATCTATCTATCTATCTATCTATTTATCTATCTATCTATCTATCATCCATTCCTATTTTCAATCATCTCATAATTCTTCTGATCTATCCATCCATCTTCTATATTCTATCTATCTTTATCAGTCCATTAACACATCCACCTCTTCCTACACATTAATCTATCAATTTATCCCTCTCAAACATGTAATTCATCTATCCATCCATCTATAACTATTTTCAATTACTTCATCATCTATCTCCGTCTATTCATCAATCTGTCTATTTACAAAACATTAATTTCCCTTTCCATCCATTAATCCATCATCCATATCTTTCTTGCCGTCACTTAATCCACCTCTATTGATTATTCTATTAATCTATCCCTCCATCCACCAACTCGCACATCTTTCCCTAATCAACTATCCACCTCTATCATTAATCTATATCCATCCATCACTCCATCCCTCGCTCTATTTATATCAATCAATCAACCAATCAATCAATCAATCAATCTCTGCTTTTCAGACCATCCCTCCATCCATCATTACTATTTTCAATCCTTACATTATCTATCTCTTTCTATCCATCAATCTGTTCACCCCACTGATCTTCGTTTATAAAACCATTGATTTCCTTTTCTATCCATTAATCCATCATTCGTCTCTCTAGTGCTGTCCATCTATCCATCCATCAGTCCATGCATTCATTAATCCATCAGTCCATGCATTCATTAATCCATCAGTCCATGCATCCATCCATCCATCCATCCATCCATCCATCCATCCATCCATGTATATTCATTATTCCATCAATCTATCCCTCTGTTGTAAAAAAATAATGAATATAGAAGAGAGAAACCCAGTCCAGGGGACTTGAACAAGCAGAAGAATTCCTTTATTGAGACGTGTTGGTTAATTTGCAGTCATGCAGCGTCTTCGAGAAGTCCATGTGTCTGCAGAGCCTATTGGAGGTCTGCAGTCTGTGAGTTTTATCACAAGTCTAAATTAAGACAAAGATGTCCTGTCTATATTGTCTTAGGAGGAGGGGAGATGGCTAAACAAAGCATGCAAATTCAGTATTGGATTCAGCTGTTGTCAGCAGGAGGATTTCCCCTCTGTACACCAACAACAGGTACTATGTCATAGTCACGCCCCTACAAGAGCAAGCTACTGATTGGTTAACGCGGTGCGAATGTTTGCTGAAGTACAGATTTTCAAGCCATTGGAGCGTTTCGCGTTATTCGCACCAACAGAATCACGTCGCATGAATCACGCCGCAGGATGTCTATTCACGTCTTTGCATTGACTTAACATGTAAATCACTTATGCTTGACACTTTATTCGTGTCTGGTGTGAATGCATCATTACAGTCTCATCTACAACTACAATTTTTGGTGGTCAAAGCAGACACTGCAAGTCCATGTGTCTGCGGAGCCTATTGGAGGTCTGCAGTCTGTGAGTTTTATCACAAGTCTAAATTAAGACAAATATGTCCTGTCTATATTGTCTTAGAAGGAGGGGAAATGGTTAAACAAAGCATGCAAATTCAGTATTGGATTCAGCATGATAACCAGCATATAGGTGTTAGAAACTGGCCCAGCTACTGACCACACAAGTTAATCAACAAAAGGGTTTCTGTAGCATGTAAGCATCACCTAAAGACAAAGGCAGAGTCGTTAGCATTTGCATTACACTGGCGTAGCCTGTAGTCAAAAAGACAAAGGTAAATGTCCCTCATGGCTGCGCTGTTAATAAAATTATGTAATCAAAAACCAAAGAATATAACTTTTCAGTTACATTCAGATTATTGTTCATTTGAAACTAGATTATATAAATTTATATTTCCACACCACCATCCCTCCATCCACCAACCCACTCCTCTTTCTCTAATCAACTACCTCTATCATTAATCTATATCCATCCATCACTCCCTCCCAATCTCAATCAATCAATCAATCAATCAATCAATCAATCAATCAATCAATCAATCAATCAATCAATCAATCAATCAATCAATCAATCAATCAATATCCATTTTTCAGACCATCCATCCATATTTTAAATCCTTTCATCATTTATTGCCTTCTATCCATAAATCTGCCCATCCACTGATCCTTGTTTATCAATCCATCCATTTCTTTCTTCATCCATCCATCCATCTCTATTCATTATTCCATTAATCTATCCCTCTCTCCCTCCATCCACCAACCCACAACTTTCTCTAATCAACAATCTACCTCTATTATTAATCTATATTCATCCATCACACCCTATCTCTATTTATATCAACCAATCAATCAATTAACCATTCTATCTATCTATCTATCTATCTATCTATCTATCTATCTATCTATCTATCTATCTATCTATCTATCTATCTATCTATCTATCTATCTATCTATCTATCTATCTATCTATCTATCTCTCTCTATTTTTTTATCCCTCCATTCATCCGTTACTATTTTCAATCATTTCATCATCTATTGCCTTCTTCAATCTGTCCATGCACTCATTCTTAGTTATCAAACCTTCCATTTCCTTCTCCATCCATCAGTCCATCTATAATCAATCAATCAATCAATCAATCAATCAATCAATCAATCAATCAATCAATCAATCAATCAATCAATCAATCAATCAATCAATCAATCAATCAAATCAACCAACCAACCAACCAACCAACCAATCAATCTCTATTTTCCAGACCATCCATCCATGCAATATTTCCTCAGTTTGGTGATTTTCTGACAGGCCTATAATCTGCTCACTTTTAAACGTATCTTTATTTGCAGTAATCTTCTGTTATGGGCTTTGCATGCTGCTCCTCGTCTCTTTATCAGATATCTGAATCACATTATGAGAAGAATCTCCTTCTGTAAGTGTGTTTAATAATTCAGCTCACATGACAGTCCATTTCCAGCATTAAGACCAAGCTGTCCATGCAAAATGAGTTTTATATTTTATTTCCAGCTCAGTGTCAGAATATTGAGGCTGTAGATATTGTTTAGTATGGCTTTTAACTCTGTGGCTGCGAGAAATATGTATTTTTTTTTCGTTCCATTGAGCTTTTGGCTAAAGTGCTGCTTGCACAGGCTCCAGCTCAGTGGAAAATGTGCTACAAATCAGAAAAAAAAGGCACAAACCTGTAATTCCAGTAGCTTCTATATATCCCTAATAATGTGATCTATGTAGAGAATTGAGTCATGATGAGGCGTTATAATAAAAAAGTCATCCTTAAGCTCGTATGCTCCATTAGGTGTGTATATATCCAAAATAATGAGCAATTAGCAGCTATTTCATTTTCCAAAAAGGTGCACACTTAATATATCCGGATTAGTCCAAGCGAGTACATAAACACATTTCAGAGTGATCTAATCTGACATAAAACATCCGCCGCTGTAATGGATTTTTTTTTGCGAATCAGCTGTCATGACACTTTATCTTTGCACAGCACAGCCAATTGCTCACGTTAGTTCATTTTTCCCCTCCTTTTTATTACTTGTTCCTATGGCAATAAAATCCCATCATTAGAAGCACCTGTTGGAGCGGCCGCTAATGTGATCCGCACTGACGTGGACACTGACCCCTGGATGTGAGGCGAGAGCACGGGGTTACTGAGGCTTAGCTTTAACACAGAGTGAAGTTCAGCAGATTAGAGCTCTCCAGAACACTGACACAACTGATTACCTACCCGCCCGTCAGACCAGATGACATTATACAACACTCCGCCCCTAAAAAAACCCCCAAAAAAACCACTCCCACTCACCACTGCTAATGAGATATATATACTTTGCCACTAACCTTTGTACCAACAGGAAGAGTTTTTAATAAACAAATCAAATATGATCCAATTATGTTAACGTATTTTATAACATTTAAAATTAATTAATAAAATTGGTAAAAGCTCTCATGAAAGTCTCAAAGATTCAATACAACAATTTTTTTAAATATATGTTAATCAGGTTTCAACTATCTATCTATCTATCTATCTATCTATCTATCTATCTATCTATCTATCTATCTATCTATCTATCTATCTATCTATCTATCTATCTATCTAGCCATCCATCCAGCCATCTATCTATCTATCTATCTATCTATCTATCTATCTATCTATCTATCTATCTATCTATCTATCTATCTATCTATCTATCTATCTATCTATCTATCTGTCTATCTATCTATCTGTCTGTCTATCTATCTAGCCATCTATCTATCTATCTATCTAGCCATCTATCTAGCCATCTATCTAGCCATCTATCTAGCCATCTATCTAGCCATCTATCTAGCCATCTATCTATCTATCTATCTATCTATCTATCTATCTATCTATCTATCTATCTATCTATCTATCTATCTATCTATCTATCTATCTATCTATCTTGCCATCCATCCATACACCCATCTATCTATCTATCTATCTATCTATCTATCTATCTATCTATCTATCTATCTATCTATCTATCTATCTATCTATCTATCTATCTATCTATCTATCTATCTATCTATCTATCTATCTATCTATCTATCTATCTATCTATCTATCCATCCATCTATCTGTCTGTCGGTCTGTCCGTGCGTCCGTGCGTCCATCCGTCCATCTATCCATCCATCCATCCGTCCGTCCAATAAATAGACAACACTTAAAGAACTGCAAATAACAAACACAATAAGTAAATAATAAAAATGATACCAATAATGATTATATTGAAGTAGAGATTTCTACTAATAAAAGTGATAATAATAATAATATTATAATAATTTTAATAATAAGACAACTATTAAAATAATACTATCTATGTCTATATATACTCTTACTAGTGGTTTGAAGGATAGTAATAAAGTATAAGGATGAAAAATGTAAGTATATACTAAAGTAATATATACTAAAGTAAATACTAAACATTTGTATTTTAGGACTGAACTGTGATGCTTTAAAATGTAATAAAATGGTTTGGCTATATGTAATCAAAATAGGCTTAAAAAACATGTTTTTTTAATATTTACTATTACTTCTGTTACACAGAAAATTATTTGTTACACATAATGGCAATGCCTATGCATGTTATCTCTGTGAAAAACTGAAAATATTAAAAAATAAAATGTCTCAGAAGTGTCCATTAATGCATCCTAAAAATTTACATATAATGCCTCCTAGTCACTGACATCTTTGACAGGAGTGAAAAATGGAATGACGGGCAGCTGCTTCTCACTCAGGGCTGTTTTTGCTATTGAGGGAGAGATGGTCACTAATGGGCGGGGCTTTCCCCCTTTAATGACATGTACAAAAAGAGAATGTCAATCAAAGTGTTTAAATCAAATGCCTTGTTGATGCCAGAGGTCAGAGGAGAATAACCAGACAAGTTCAAGCTGATAGAAGGGCAACAGTAACCCAAATAAACACTTGTTAAAACTGAGGTATGCAGAAGAGCATCTCTGAACACTCAACACGCCCAACTTTGAGGCGGATGGGCTACAGAAGCAGATGGCAACACCGGGTGCGACTCCTGTCATCTAAGAACAGGAAACTGAGGCTACAATTCCCACAGGCTCACTAAAATTGGACAATAGAGGATTGGGATAAACAAGTCTGGATTTCTGCTGCCACATTCAGATGGTAGGGTTAAAATTAGGTGTCAACAACATGAAAGCATGGATCCATCCTGCCTTGTATCAACGGTTCGGGCTAGTGGTGGTGGTGTAATGGTGTGGGGGATATTTTCTTGGCACACTTTGGGCCCATAAGTACCAATTAAGCATTGTAGGCCACAGCCTACCTGAGTATTGTTGCTGACCATGTCCATCCCTTTATGACCACAGTGTACCCATCTTCTGATGGTTACTTCCAGCAGGATATCACACATGTCATAAAGCGTGAATCATCTCAGACTGGTTTCTTGAACATGACAATGAGTTCACTGTACTCAAATGGCCTCCACAGTCACCAGATTTCAATCCAATAGAGCACCTTTGGAATGTGGTGAAATGGGAGATTCACATCCTACACATAAAGTCTACACATGAGTGTATATTCATACATTCTTGCCAACTAGGTTTGCTTAAACCACTTAAAAAAATGATTTTTACACAACAGATTCCCTTTGAGTTATTTACAAACTAGTTTTGCATTGCTAACTTTCTCAGCTCAGTAAGCCATTGTTTTTGTTAAACTGTAACCAAGCACAGAAGAGAAACTCCCAAACTTTTCTTTTTCCAAAAAAAGACCCTCCAGCCATGACAGTCCTCAAGGCTCAAGTAGCAGGAAAGTTTCCCAACAAAAATATCACTCTCTGGGCGAAGGATGCTGGCGGGTCTGCTTGGCTCCAGCTTCACTCTGGAAGTCCGCTAGTCGTTGGAGAGCATTATGGGAAAAAAGGACGCACCATCTGAGCGCTGAGGAGAAAACAAGCCAGGAGTTGTTTCTTGCTTGTTTACACACGATGCAGAATTAATTTTACTGTTCAATCTGGCTCCACAAAAACTCCGACCATACACACGAGATCATGTCCAGAACACAACAATAAATTTATTACAAGCAGCCATAAATGTTTTTTATGAGGTGCGCTTTACACAAAGTTCTTCTTGGTTCTGTTTTCACCGAGCATCGCCACTGTTACATAACATAAGTGATGGAAAACAAAGCCACTGCTTCTCATATGAGGAGTAAATGTTTGCAAAGTTCAAGATGCAACGTAGATATGAGCCTTGGAATGGGGTAAAGGCTAAAAGGGATCCAGCTGCGGATACTCACGTTGATATAGCATCCTTTAGATTAGATTTTTTTTTAGATTCAACTTCATTTTCATTACACATGTACAAGTACAAGGCAACGAAATGCAGTTTCGGTCTAACCAGCAGTGCAATAGCAGCAAGTGCAGGATACAGGTATGAGTTATAAAGTGCAGTTATAGAAAAACTATGGTAATATTTACAGATGGATGTAAAATCATGACATTACAGTTCCATAATCTTTTGCTGTGGTTGATGCGCAGTCGAATCTCATCCATTTTGTTCACCAGTGACCGTACATTGGCGAGAAAGATGCTGGGTAAAGAGAGCCGGTGTGGTGTTAGCTTTAGCTTAGCTCTTAGCCCACCGCGCTTCCCCCGTCTTTGTTTACGTTCTCTGCGCCGCCTTCGAGCACATCCGCCCGGCCGGGTAGGGCTCTCAGGCCCGGGTGTTCTGGCGATCTCAGGGATGAGTCGAAGATTGCTAATAAAACTGTTAGGAATGCACAAACCAATATCCAAGATGTCCTGTCGGGTGTACGATGTAAAGGCACTGCTGTTCTGCACGAACAGACCCGAAATGAGCAATATTACTGCAAAATTGCAGAAACTGGAGAGACGCTAAGCCTCGTGATCTGAACACGCCGCCATCTAGTCTCGTACCTATCCTAGTGTCTTAGGAGACACTGTACAACAATAATTCATATTTTTACATCACTCTGGGGTTGGGGTAGAAGTAGATGTTAGTTAAATACAATTAATGGGTAATTTAATAAAAAATAGGAATAATTGTTGATATATTTACTGTTTTTCATTACTGTGAAGGTTGGAGTTGGGGTAGGCAATAATAATATACAGTTTAATGGGCAATTAGATTAATGATATTCTTTGATTAGTGTTTTTACATTACTGTGAAGATTGGGTTAGGGTTGGGGTAAGAGTAAATGTCTCTGAAAACATTTAAATGTCAAAAGAATATGATGTTCATATGTGCATCCTAAAACTCCACATTTATAATGCCTCTTTATAAGTGATTATTATTGAAACTTGCCATTTTCGACCGAGATGCTAACGGTCTAATCTGATTCAATTATTTATGCTAAGCTAAAAGTGCCAGACCCGGAGATCACCTGAATGGATTAAAAAATGGCAAAACTCACTTGTTTAACTTCAGGGGAGTGATAAAATGGTCAAATAAAATAAAGTGCTCTTTTCAAAAGAGGGTGGAGCTACAAGTGCAAACGTGTCAGCATAGTGGCAGATTTAAAACACGACTAACGTTATCTCTGTGAAAAACTGAAAATGTCAGAAGTAGTTAGTCTACAGAGACTACAGTGTTCATTTGTGCAACTAAACATTTACATTTATAATGCCTCTTAGTTGCTGACATAATCTTTAGCATATACAACGTGAAAATTGTCAAAACTTGTCCTTTCAGAGCAAGATCCTAACAGTCTAATCCGATTCAATAAATTATGCTAAGCTAAGCTAAAAGTGCTAGAGCTGAAGATCATCTTAATGGATTTAAAAATGGTAAAACTCACCTGTTTAACTTCAGGGGAGTGATAAAATGGCCAAATAAAATAAAGTGCTCTTTTCAAAAGAGGGCGGAGCTACAAATGCCAATGTGTCAGCATAGTGGCAGATTTAAAAACAAGACTAAAATGCTAAAAGAAGTAGCTCAGAAGAAGTTAGTATGGAAATTACAGTGTTCATTTGTGCAACTAAAACATTTACATTTATAATGCCTTAGCCGCTGACATTATTTCCAGCAGGTACGACGTGAAGATTATTGAAACTTGTCATTTCCGAGCAAGATGCTAATGGTCTAATCTGATTCAATTAATTATGCTAAGCTAAGCTAAAAGTGCCAAAATTAAAATGATAAAACTCATCTGTTTAACTCTATAGAGGAGTAATAAAATGGTCAAATAAAATAAAGTTCTCTTTTCAAAATATGGTGGAACAACAAATGCCAATTTGTCAGCATACTGGCAGATTTAAAAACAAGGCTAACGTTATCTCTGTAAAAAACTGAAAATGCTAAAAGAAGAGGGTAAGAAGAAGTCTATAAAAACTACAGCGTTCATTTGTGCAACTAAATCTCCACATTTAGAATGCCTCTTAGTCGCTGACATTATTTCCAGCAGGTATGACTTGAATATTATTGAAACTTGCCATTTCTGAACGAGATGCTAATGGTCTAATCGGATTCATTTAATTATGCTAAGCTAAGCTAAAAGTGCCAAACCCTGAGATCATCTGAATGGATTAAAATGATAAAACTGACCTGTTTAACTCTATAGAAGAGTAATAAAATGGTCAAATAAAATAAAGTGCTCTTTTCAAAAGAGGGTGGAACAACAAATGCCAATTTGTCAGCATACTGGCAGATTTAAAAACAAGGCTAACGTTATCTCTGTAAAAAACTGAAAATGCTAAAAGAAGAGGGTAAGAAGAAGTCTATAAAAACTACAGTGTTCATTTGTGCAACTAAAACTCCACATTTAGAATGCCTCTTAGCCGCTGACATTATTTCCAGCAGGTATGACGTGAATATTATTGAAACTTGCCATTTCTGAGCGAGATGCTAACAGTCTAATCTGATTCAAAGAATTATGCTAAGCTATAAGTGCCAGACCCTGAGATCATCTGAATGGATTCAAAAATGGTAAAATTCACCTATTTAACGTCAGGGCAGTAATAAAATGGTCAAATAAAATAAAGTGCTCTTTTCAAAAGACAGCGGAGCTACAAATGTCAATGTGTCAGCATAGTGGCAGATTTAAAACACAACAAACATTATCTCAAAAGTAGTACAATGTTTATTTGTGCATCCTGAAACATCACATTTATAATGCCTCTTAGTCGCTGACAATATGTCCAGCAAGTACGATGTGAAAAACATCAAATTTTGTCATTTTCGAGCGAAATGCTAATGGTCTAATCCGATTCAATGAATTATGCTAAGCTAAGCTAAAAGTGCCAGAGCTGGATATCGGCTGAATGGATTTAAAAATGGTAAAACTCAACTGCTTGACTCCAGCTGAACTTATAAAATAAATGTATTTTTTTAAAATGGAGTGTTCCTTTAAGATCAAGGAAAGAAATCCTAGAGAAACCGACCAAGAACATTAAGCTTTATTTGCTTTTATAAGCACTAGATGAGGGTTTATTGTGACAGCCGAGGATCAGTGTGTGATTTAGCGGTTCATACGGTGTTGGTCTGGAAGAGGTCTCTTGAGTTTTTTCCATAACAACACGAGTCGGACTCTCGGCGGTGTGCATTACGCTGATTAACCCAGACGTTTGATCAACTGGGCCGCGATTGAAAGATAAAACAGCGAACGCATGCCGCTTTTCCACGCCGGATCACTTTACATGAAACAAAAAGGTCATCACGCCTCCTCTAGATTATGCAGCCCAGGCCTGTGGACACGGCAACGACCTTTACAGCAGGTCTGACTATCATGAATATAATAATTAGTTTCTGAGAATGTGTTATGAAGACGAGGGCCACAGACGACAGCTTACCCACACAGACTGAAAACATCACAGCAACACAACACACACGCACACACAGCAGGAGACAGTCTTAATTACTCTCTTTGATAAATTAAAATGAATGAAAATGATGATTATTTTCATTAAATGCCAAATAAAGTAATAAATGTATGGTTAGCTGTTTTTTTTTAAATAATTGAAATAATCTACATTTCAAATGATAATAAAATAGCTGACCATACATTCTTATTTTATTTGGCATTACTTTATTCAAAGTCATATATATATATATATATATATATATATATATATATATATATATATATATATATATATATATATATATATATATATATATATATATATATATACATATATATATATATACACACAGTGCATCCGGAAAGTATTCATAGCGCTTCACTTTTACCACATTTTTTTGTTACAGCCTTTTTCCAAAATGGATTAAATTCATTGATTTCCTCAAACTTCTACACACAATACCCCATAATGACAATGTGAAAAAGATTTTTTAAAACTGTTGCAAATTTATTAAAAATAAAAAAGCTGAGAAATCACATGTACATCAGTATTCACAGCCTTTGCTCAATATTGTGTTGATGCACCTTTGGGAGCAATTCCAGCCTCAAGTCTTTTTGAATATGATGCCACAAGCTTGGCACACCTGTCTTTGGGAAATTTTGCCCATTCCTCTTTGCAGTACCTCTCAAGCACGATCAGGTTGGATGGAAAGCGATGGTGTACAGCCATTTTCAGATCTCTCCAGACGTTCACTCTAAGGATGGTATTAGCCTGGTGATGAGCGGTGCCTGGTTTTCTCTAAACTTAACACCTGGCATTCACTCCATAGAGTTCATTTTTAGTCTCATCAGACCAGAGAATTTTGTTTTTTATGGTCTAAGAGTCCTTCAGATGCCTTTTGGCAAAATCCAGGCGGGGAGTGGCTTCCGTCTGGCCACTCTACCATACACGCCTGATTGGTGGATTGCTGCACAGTTTGTTGTCCTTCTGTAAGGTTTTTCTCTCTCCACAGAAGAACACTGGAGCTCAAAAAGAGTGATCATCGGGTTATTGATCACCTTCAAGGCCCTTCTCCCACGATCACTCAACTTAGACGGCCGGATAGATCTTCCACTTACGGATGATGGAGGCCACTGTGCTCATTGGTGATTTCAGAGCAACAGAATTTTTTCTGCAACCTTCCCCAGCCTTGTGCCAGGTCTAGAGACAATTCCTTTGTCTTCATGCTTGGTTTGTGCTTTGACATGCACTGTCAACCCTGGGACCTTATATAGACAGGTGTATGCCTTTTTAAATCATGTCCAATCAAGTGAATTGACCACAGGTGAACTCCAATTAAGCTGCTGAAACATCTTAAGAATGATCAGTGGAAACAGAATGTACCTGAGCTTAATTTAGAGCTTCACGGCAAAGGCTGTGAATACTGATGTACATGTGATTGTTCAGCCTTTTCATTTTAAATGAATTTGTAACAATTTCAAAAAATCTTTTTTCACATTGTCATTATGGGGGATTGTGTGTAGAATTTGAGGAAATGAATAAATTTAATCCATTTTGGAATAAGGCTGTAACATAAAAAAAATGTGAAAAAAGTGAAGTACATTTTCTTCTTTCCTTCGGCTTAGTCTCAGACTTATTACTGGGAAACACTCATTCTCTCTCTCTCACACACACACACACACACACAACAAACAATTTAGACTGTGAGGGAAACCGGAGCACCCGGAGGAAACCCACGCCAACACGGGGAGAACATGCAAACTCCACACAGAAATGCCAACAGACACAACCAGTACTCGAACCAGCAACCTTCTTGCTGTGAGGCGACACCACTGAGCCACTGTGCTGCCCTATTTTATCATTTATGTTGGATTATTATTAGAAGATTTTTTTTAATTCACTCTGCTGTAAATGCTTTAGTCATTCAAATGCAACCGTTTCTCATGGAAACACAACAACTGCGACCCAAATTGAGTTTGGAGACGGAAAGAAACTGGGGAAAAGAGAGAGAGAGACAGACGGGTTGAATAAACAGCGAGTCTCTGGTCCGTGTTTCAGCCTGTCTGTCTGAGGGAGTGTTTTCTGAGAGTTCATCTGAGGACTCGAGCGAGCGCTTCTGCTGCATGTGTGCAACAGCAGTTTCACCCTTCATCTGACCCGCATTCACTCCCTTACACACACTCATGTGCTTTTACAACCCAGAAAAACCTCTGGAGAAAAACAGATCTCGTTCCAGCTGAAATAACAAAGAGCTGGAGACCACAATGAGAAGACAGACACGCATGCAGCCATTCACATTCACTCACCGACCAGTTTCAAACTGTTCACCGTCTCTGTTTCATTCTCAAAAACACAAAATAATTTGCCCTCCTGTGAATTAAATGTTCTTTTTATATATTTTCCAAATGATGGTTAACAGAGCAAGGAATTTTTCACAGTATTTTCTATATTATTATTTTCTTCTGGAGAAAGTCTTATTTGTTTTATTTCGGCAAGAACAAAAGCAGGTCAATATAAAAAAAACCGATAAATTCTGATATTATTAACCAGAAATAAGCTCTAAAACGCCACACTTTTATTAGATACAAAGGGGGTCAGTCGTTTCACTTTTTTGTAAAACGTTTGCAGTATTTCTTCACCATATTGGCACTGTAAAACCTAATAAGTTAAGAGAACTCAAACCAACCAAGTACTGTAAAACCCAATAAATGAAGAGAACTCAAATCAACTGAGTACTGTAAAACCTGATAAATGAAGAAAAGTCAAACCAACTGAGTACTGTAAAACCCAATAAATGAAGAGAACTCAAACCAACTGAGTACTGTAAAACCCAATAAATGAAGAGAACTCAAACCAACTGAGTACTGTAAATCCCAATAAATGAAGAGAACTCAAACCAACTGAGTACTGTAAAACCTGATAAATGAAGAGAACTCAAACCAACTGAGTACTGTAAAACCTGATAAATGAAGAGAACTCAAACCAACTGAGTACTGTAAAACCCAATAAATGAAGAGAACTCAAACCAACTGAGTACTGTAAAACCCAATAAATGAAGAGAACTCAAACCAACAGAGTACTGTAAAACCTGATAAATGAAGAGAACTCAAACCAACAGAGTACTGTAAAACCCAATAAATGAAGAGAACTCAAACCAACTGAGTACTGTAAAACCTGATAAATGAAGAGAACTCAAACCAACAGAGTACTGTAAAACCCAATAAATGAAGAGAACTCAAACCAACAGAGTACTGTAAAACCCAATAAATGAAGAGATCTCAAACCAGCTGAGTACTGTAAAACCCAATAAATGAAGAGAACTCAAACTAACTGAGTACTGTAAAACCTGATAAATGAAGAGAACTCAAACCAACTGAGTACTGTAAAACCCAATAAATGAAGAGAACTCAAACCAACTGAGTACTGTAAAACCTGATAAATGAAGAGAACTCAAACTAACTGAGTACTGTAAAACCCAATAAATGAAGAGATCTCAAACCAACTGAGTACTGTAAAACCTGATAAATGAAGAGAACTCAAACTAACTGAGTACTGTAAAACCTGATAAATGAAGAGAACTCAAACTAACTGAGTAAAAAAATACAGAGAAATTCTGATATTATTAACCAGAAATAAGCTCTAAACGCCACACTTTTATTAGATTCAAAGGGGGTCAGTCGTTTATGTAAAACGTTAGCAGTATTTCTTCACCATATTGGCACTGTAAAACCTAATAAGTTAAGAGAACTCAAACCAACCGAGTACTGTAAAACCTAATAAGTTAAGAGAACTCAAAACCTGATAAAAACCTAAACTAAAACCTGATAAATGAAGAGAACTCAAACTAACTGAGTACTGTAAAACCTGATAAATGAAGAGAACTCAAACCAACTGAGTACTGTTAAACCCAATAAATGAAGAGATCTCAAACCAACTGAGTACTGTAAAACCCAATAAATGAAGAGATCTCAAACCAACAGAGTACTGTAAAACCCAATAAATGAAGAGATCTCAAACCAACAGAGTACTGTAAAACCCAATAAATGAAGAGATCTCAAACCAGCTGAGTACTGTAAAACCTGATAAATGAAGAGAACTCAAACCAACTGAGTACTGTAAAACACGATTAATGAAGATAACTCAAACCAACCGAGTACTGTAAAACACGATTAATGAAGATAACTCAAACCAACCGAGCACTGTAAAACCCAATAAATGAAGAGAACTCAAATCAACCAAGTACTGTAAAACCTGATAAAGAGAAATCAAACCAACTGAGTACTGTAAAACCCAATAAATGAAGAGAACTCAAACCAACTGAGTACTGTAAAATCCAATAAATGAAGAGAACTCAAACCAACTGAGTACTGTAAAACCCAATAAATGAAGAGAACTCAAACCAACAGAGTACTGTAAAACCCAACAAATGAAGAGAACTCAAACCAACTGAGTACTGTAAAACCTGATAAGTTAAGGCAACTCATATCATTTGAGTAAATCGATTGCTACAAACCCTTTGAGTTAAAAAACTAATTTATATGAGTACAGTAAACTTACTCCATGGAAGTTTGAGTAATCAGGTTTTTAATAAACTCATTGCCTTCAAATGAATTTGATAAAGTTGAATTGGGTTTTACAGTGGGCCAACATTTGTCTCTGAGATTCCGGGAGAAGGGGGTGGGGGGTGGGGGATTGGTTGAGAACCGGGTTAGTAACTGTACTGTGGTGTTAGTAACTTTAATATGGACTGGGTTTTGGGCGGCCACTGCGATCGAATACCATACATACACTAAAGTTGGTGACTCAGGGGGGTGGGTCGGAAACAAACAGCTGAGGACCGGGGGCGGGGAGAAATTACAGGACTTTTCCAGGAGAAATAACAAAACGGGAGGGTGGTGTGAGATGTCTCTAAAATTCGGGAGACTCGTGGGAAAAACGGGACTGTTGGCAGGTGTGTCCTTCACATAGACAGAAGTGCTCCTTCACATGCACGTGCGTCACACATCTGAACGCTGGCAGATGAACTCACAGAGGTTTATCATAAGCATTTAAATCACGCAACTTAAAATGACGCAATTAAAGCGCCATCGCCCATAAATCAATGTGTACTATTTTAATAGTGGAAACAGCACAAATGGAACTTTCACCGGCATAAACCAGCACGAACGAAAAACAAACGGACGAGATTATTTTGGTTAAATTTGGAGCATGTTGGGGGGCTGGTGAAGTCATCGCCCATAATTAAATGTGTAATATTTTAATAGTGGAAACGGCACAAATGCAACTTTCACCGGCACAAACGAAGCACAAACCAACGAGACTTTTTGGGGTGAATATGAAGCATGTGGGGGGCTGCGGGACCGCTGAATGACCTACAAATATTATTTTAATATCTCAAAAACCACAACGGCACAAACAAATATTTTTGCATCACAAATGAAGCACAAATGAGACTATTTTGCCGGCATTTTGTGTTGGGTGGGGGTCCAAGTTCACGGTGTCAGGGTTCTGCCACTCTGGTCTTGTTAATTCTTGTTTTGTGGCAGAATCCGGACACTAGCTCTGTCTTGTCCGGTCCTGTTAGTGCTCGGCTTGCGTTTTCTTGGGTCGAGCACTTGTTTTGTCATTGTCTGGGTGCGTGTCGTCAAAGGTGCGTGCGGACCGTGCACGTCCTTGGGACGCGCGCTCTTGTACTCGTGTTTGTGGTGTTTCGTCAGCATCGCGCTGTTTCATTCTCAGCGTCTCCGTCTAGTTGGTTTCGGTTTTGGTTGGCGCTGAGAGGAAACATGCAGGTTGCATTTATGTGAGCGCACGGTAAGGTGTTTTCACTTATCGTGTGCTCATGTCTTGCGTCTGTTGTCAAAGCACGTGGCTCTGTGTTTACATTGGTCACGTGCTTTTGTTGTGTGCTTCAGTGTTTTGTCTTGTCATACAAACACGCGGTTAATGAGTTCTCTCATTGGCTGCGTGTTCTAGTCTTGTTTTATGTGAGCACCTGGCTTGTGTTGTCTCTGTGTCAGGTGCTCTCCCGTCTATCGTCTAGACCCACCCTCCTTGTTAACCCTTTATTAGATTCACATGTCTAACACCTGTTTTGTTCACGTGTGTTAATTTACTTCTGCTTAAATTCTCCTCATGTCTGCTGTCCTGTGCCAGTTCGTCATTGTATGTTGCCTGAAGCTACGGTCACACCGGGCTTTGTGTGTGCGAAATTCTGTCGTGCGGCGCTGCGAAAAGGGGCGGGATTAAACAAGCTTATTAGACATTTAAAAAAGCAAGCCATTGCTCCATGTTTTACATTTTTGCCCAGAGAGGTCCTGTTTTGATCCTCGATTGGTCTCATGCAGTCAAGTGATGCGATTTAGCAGGTTAGAGTTCACCAAGCTTGAACTTTGCACCACAGCAACCTGCAAACTTAACGCATGACCCCGCGTTTCCGGTCTGACGCATTCGCGTGCGTATGAATGGAAGTCTATGGGAGGAAAAGTCAAGTGTGACCGCAGCTTTATCGTGTGAGTGTTCCAGTCTTGATCCCTGCCAGCCTGCCCAGTCTAGTTTGGTTTGTCTGTTTTGTTAATGTTTTCCCCCTCGGGGTAGTTTGTTTTGCCTTTTATTTTAATTTATTATTAATAAAACCCATTATTTCTGCATTTGAGTCCTCGCCCCTTTTTCCTCTACACCGACCGTGACACACGGAGGTTAAATCAATTGATTTCTGAAGGACCAAGAGGACAACAGAGGAATGAGTTACATTTCAGATTAATCAAATATAAAAAGTTATTTTAAATTGTAATAATAGTTTTGTAATCAGTTTAAAAAAATAATTTCACAATATCACTGGATTCCTGGTAAAATTGTTAAGCTAAAGAAACATTTTTAAAATTGTTAAACTTTATAAAATCCAATCCGCTGGCATTATGCATACTGTACCCACGCACACACACACAATATGAAACTAAATTCATATTTTTATGTGGCTATAAACTGAGCTCTCTCACAATGAAAGTCTTTTTCTCACTATCAATCACTCCTATTTTTCTTGCTTCTTTACTTCATGCCATCCAGGGTGTTTCTCTAGTTCCATTTGTCAGTGTCAGAGTAAAATCTGGATCAGTACACAAGCAGAACAGTTTAGATTTAATGATCTACACACACTAAACAAATCAGCATTGCTTTCAGGAGACTCATCACCTCTACGCTTTATAATAGAAAACAGGCCCGTTCTCTTTTTCATCTCACTCAAAAACAACAGAAGTGCATTAAACTCCCACAAGCTGAAAAGAGAGAATCCTTCAAGTTTGTTTGGATGATCTCGGTGAAGCTTTATGAAACGGAGAGTGAAAAGCCCTCAGAGACACAAGATGAATAGAGTTTGAGAATGAGAAGCAAGCCGCAGACAGACCTGAATATTCACACTCAGGAAAGACTCTCTGTATGGATGAAGTTACAGAAATGTAAACTATAGCCATGAAATAGTGACTTCAAAATAACCTGCAGGTGTATTATGTGAAAAAAAATTTGTAAAGGGCGGCACAGTGGCTCAGTGGTTAGCACTGTCGCCTCACAGCAAGAAGGTCGCTGGTTTGAGTCCTGGCTGGGGCAGTTGGCATTTGAGTTTGTATGTTTTCCTCATGCTGGCGTGGGTTTCCTCCGGGTGCTCCGGTTTCTCCTACAGTCCAAAGATATGAGCTATAGGTGAACAAAAATAGGTGAACAAAAATTTTCCATAGTGTATGAATGTGAGAGTGTATGGGGGTTTACCAGTTTCCCAGTACTAGGTTTTGGCTGAGAGTTTACAGTCAGTCATTCATTCATTCATTTTCTTCAGCTTATCTGGGGCTGGGTCGTGGGGACAGCAGTCTTAGGAGAGAACCCCAGACTTCTCTCTACCCAGACACTACCTCCAGCTTCTCCAGGGGGATCCTACTTGACCTTGATCCTACTTGAAGTTCCCAGGCCAGAAGTTCCTTGGGGAAGACCCAGGACACGCTGAAGGCACTATGTCTTGGCCTCTTCCTGGTGGGACTTGCCTGGAACACCTCCCTAGGAAGGCGTCGGATGCCTGAACCACCTCACCTGACTTCTCTCAATGTGGAGGAGCAGGGGCTCTACTCCGAGCACCTCTCAGGCGAAAGAGCTACGGGATTCCTTCGGGAGCTCCGGTTTCCCCCATATTCCAAAGACATTCGCTATAGGTAAATTGAGTAAACAAAAATTGTCAATAGTGTATGAATGAGAGTGTATGTGTGATTCCCAGTACTAGGTTGCGGCTAGAAGGCCATCCGGATAAAATAGAATCCGCAAAAGAGTTTACAGTCATTCATTCATTTTCTTCTGCTTATTTTGGGCTGGGTCGTGAGGGCAGCAGTCTCGGGAGAGAACCCCAGACTTCACTCTCCCCAGACACTTCCTCCAGCTCCTCTGAGGGGATCCCGAGGTGTTTGCCAGGCTAGCTAAGAGACCTAGTCCCTCCAGCGTGTCCTGGGTCTTCCACGATGCCTGGAACACCTCCCTGGGTAGGCATCCAGGAGGCATTCGTGACAGATGCCAGAGCCAGCTTAGCTTGCTTCTCTCAATGTGGAGGAGCAGCAGCTCTACTCCGAGCTCCTCCCAGGTGACAGAGCTCCTCACCCTATCTATAAGGGTGCGCCCTGCCACTCTGTGAAGGAAACTCATTTCAGCCGCTTGTATATGAGATCTTGTCCTTTCAGTCATGACCCAAGGCTCATGACTATTGGTGAAAGTAGGATCGTAGATTGACCATTAATTTGAGAGCTTTGCCTTTCGGCTCAGCTCCTTCTTTACCACAACAGACCGGTACATCGACCGCATTACTGCTGCCACTGCAGCGATCCACCAGTCAATCTCACATTCCATCCTTCCCTCCCTCACTCGTGAACAAAACCCCAAGATGTTTGAACTCCTCTACCTGGGGTAAGGACTCTGGAGATGGCAAGCCACCTTTTTCCGGTGGAGCACCATTGCCTCAGACTTGGAGGTGCTGATTCTCATTCCAGCGGCATCACACTCTGCAGCAAACCACCCCAGTGCAAATATGTTTACAGTAAACAGCTATATTCAGTTTCTAGTAATAAATACCAGTGTTTTGAAGTACTCACTTACCACCAGTATCATGAAGTACATGACATTTCTTTAAAAATACAGTTAAATATTAAATTATTATGGCTCCTGTGAATTTTTTCTTCTGATATTTCCCATTTAAAAAAATTTTGCCGGCAGCTAACTCTCTGAAATTCTCACATGGTCGCCCACTGAAGCTAAGCAGGGTGGCGCCCGGTCAGTACCTGGATGGGAGACCACATGGGAAAGCTAGGTTGCTGCTGGAAGTACTGTTAGTGAGATGGTCTGTGTGGGTCCTGACGCCCCAGTATATTGAAGGGGACTCTATATTGCTCATTGATGTTGGATAAGACGCTAAACTGAGGTCCTGACTCTCTGTGGTCATTAAAAATCTCAGGATGTCCTTCGAAAAAAAGTAGGGGTTTAACCCCAGTGTCCTGGCCAAATTTGCCCATGGCCTCTGTCCATCATTGCCTCCTAAACATCCCCATATCATAATTAACTTCATCACTCTGTCTCCTCTCCACCAATCAGCTGGTGTGTGGTCTGATGCAATATGGCTGGCATCGAGTCATCCAGGTGGATGCTGCATATTGGTAGTGGATGAGAAGATTCCCCCCAAAAATCAAAGCACTTTTTAGTGTCTAGAAAAGCGCTATATAAAAGGAATTATTATTATTAATTATTTTTTTAAATGCTACGGTCAATAGTATTAGCCCCCTAAAGAAATTATTGTTTTTGATTAGTTGCAGAACAAACCACTGTTGTCCAATGACTTGCTTAATTACCCTAATTTGACTAATTAACCTAAATACTCCTTTAAATGTTGGCTGAATACTAGTATCTTGCAAAATAACTAGTAAAATATGATGTGCTGTCATCACGGCAAAGACAAAACAAACAAGTTAGTGCAAACTATTAATAAAAATAACTTCTCTCTATGAAGCTCTCCAAAAAATTCAACTGCACAGGAAGGATTAGTAAAGTTCAAACAGTCTCTAATGCTTGGAACATCAATTTAAGCTTTTAGTCTTTAGACTAGCAAGACAGTAATGAGTTCTGAAACACACAAGACTTTTCTAGTCTAGTGAATTCTTTTATGTCAAGAGAGAATTTTGATTTACCTTGATTTTGAAGGAGTTTCATTACCCTTTTAAAAATGGAAAAAAGTGTGAAATATTTCACAATTTCAGCATTTTGACTAGCAGTGTGAACCTACACTGGTCTCACGATTCATTCGGTTACGATTGTCATGAGGTTCAATTCGATATCTCGGTGCATTGATGATGCTTGCCATACACAATTTTAGATTTTACCTCACAGCACAAGAATTCTTGCATATTATATATTAATTATAAATTATATATTTATATATTATTTGTAATACAGTTTTATAACATTGTAACATGAGCATTTAAAGCAAATAAACAAACGCAAATATTATCCTTGATTTTTAAGTGTTGTCGAACAAGGTCTTAAACTCTTATGATTGGTCACGCGCTCAACAGAAAGAGCTGTGATCCACAAGTATCGCTGTAACAACCGAGAGGAGAGGAAACGTTAACTCAGGATAGCAAGGTCAAAGGTGCACAACAAGAGAGAGAGAGAAGCAGAAATTGCTTTTACAGCTTTCATTTTCTCCATATCAGTGAAATGGGGGCTTCTGCTGTAACTTCAGTGTCAGTGAAAGACTGTCCAGCCAACTCACATGCAGTGAATTGTGCAGTTTCTGCATTTTTAGGTAGTCACCATAGTAAGCTGACGTCAGTACGTAATAACTGGTTAGGATCTATTACTGAACCAATACTGAATTGTCTGCGTTTGTATTGTGGTGCACCAAAGAAACAATTAATTTTGACACCCCTAATTTTGAATGTACTTTTGACCAATAAATACAAGTTTTATGAGAATCAAACACATTTGTGTCTGTCAAACTGTGTAGTAAATGTGTGTGCTAGCTAGCCTATTATTGTCTATATTTATACTGACCTTTAACCCTTTTTACCTCCAACCTCTTACAACGCAGGTTTGCATGAAACAAGATTGGCAAAAACTTCCATGTTCTCTCTGTGTGTGTGTGTGTGTGTGTGTGTGTGTGTGTGTGTGTGTGTGCTTCCTCCGCTGTACATGTGCAGCTTTTATTTATGGTTATATGACTCGGAATGCACTTCTGTCCCAATGTAAGCAAGCAACAATTGCAGATGACTCCGAAAAACAGCGCAGATGCTGAATTTATCTCCTACAAATGCTCGAGCCAAACACAACAGAGACATAAAGAGAGAAACAGCTTCATTTGACTTGACAACAATAACAAGTGAATGAATCTGAGAAAGAAAGTGAACAAGAAATAAAACGAGGGAAAAAAGAAAGCAAGGAAATGCAGTACCATTTAAATGTTTGGCATCAGAAGAATTACTTGATTTTTTTATTAAAGAAGCCTCTCATGCTCATCACAATGTTCATTTATTATTATAGGCCAGGCTAGGCCAGTTGGCATTTGGTTGGCGTGTTGATGTGGGTTTCCTCTGGGTGCTCCACTTTCCCCCACAGTCCAAACACATGCGCTATAGGTGAATTGAATAAACTAAATTGGCCGTATCGTATGTTTGTGAATGAGTGTGTATGGGTGTTTCCCAGTACTGGGTTGCAGCTGGAAGGTGATCCGCTGTGCAACGTGCTGGATAAGTTGGTGGTTCATTATACTGTGGTGACCCCTGATGAACAAAGAGACTAAGCCAAAGGAAAATGAATGAAGGAATGAATGAATGGTTGTTATTTATTTATTTATAGAAACGCTTAAAATTATTCCAGTGATGCGGAGCTGAGTTTTTAGCATCATTACTCCAGTCTTCAGTGTCACATGATCTTTCAAAAATTATTCTAATATGCAAATTTTATTATTATTATTTATTTATAGAAATGCAATGAATTATTCCTGTGATGCAAAGCTGAATTTTTAGCATCATTACTCGAGTTTGCCGTGTCACATGATCCTTCAAAAATCATTTTAATATGAAAATTTTATTATTATTATTAATAATAATAATAATAATAACAATAATAATAATAATAATAATAATAATAATAATAATAATAATAATAATAAATCATCATCATCATCATCATTTAGTTTGCAGAAATGGAAATAGAAAATTAAAATTTTCTGTATTGTCTGTCAGTTGATCAATTTACTGTGTGCTTGCTGAATAATAATATCAAAAATAACTCCATACTTTTAAATTACAGTATATTACAACACTTTACAGTAACAGTATGTGAAAAATAATGCACTAATACCTAAATTAAATATCATCAAAACTTAACCATTACAACATAGATCATTTAATATGGATTCATTTGTGAAAAGGGGACACAAAGTATGAATTATTTCAAAAATTAAAGGTTTAACTAAAATTTACCCAATTTTTTTTTTTGAATTTTCACCATCATTCATTCATTCATTCATCTTTTCGTATTAGTCCCTTTATTAGTCCGGGGTCGCCACAGCGGCATGAACTGCCAACTTATCCAGCACGTTTTTTATGCAGCGGATGCCCTTCCAGCCACAACCCATCTCTGGGAAACATCCATACACACTAATTCACACTCATCCACTACGAACAATTTATCCTACCCAATTCACCTGTACCGCATGTCTTTGGACTGTGGGGGAAACTGGAGCACCCAGAGGAAACCCACGCGGACACAGGGAGAACATGCAAACTCCACACAGAAACGCCAACTGACCCAGCCGAGGCTCGAACCAGTGACCTTCTTGCTGTGAGGCGACAGCACTACCTACTGCGCCACTGCGTCACCTATTTTCCCCATCATCTAGTTTCAAAACTTCATAAGTTTTTTTCTTCTCTTGAAGAAAGCTAAAAACCTGCAACCATTTTCATCCATAGTATTTGTTTTTCCTACTATAGAAGTCAATGGTTACAGGTTTTCAGCATTCTTCAAGAGAAGCAAGAAACCTGTAACCATTGATTTTCATAGTATTTGTTTTCCTACTATGGAAGTCAATGGTTACAAGTTTTCAGCATTCTTCAAGAGAAGCAAGAAACCTGTAACCATTGATTTTCATAGTATTTGTTTTCCTACTATGGAAGCCAATGGTTACAGGTTTCCTTTTTTCTTGAAGAATGATGAAAACCTGTAACCATTGACTTCCATAGTAGGAAAACAAATACTATGAAAGGCAATGGTTACTGGTTTTCAGTGTTCTTCACGAGAAGCAAGAGACCTGTAACCATTGACTTCTATAGTAGGAAAAACAAATACTACGAAAGTCAATGGTTACAGGTTTGGAGCATACTTCAAGATAAGCAAGAATCCTGTAACCATTGACTTCCATAGTAAAAAAAACAAATACCATGAAAGTCGAAGGTTATCGGTTTTCAGCTTTCTTCAAATGAAGCAAGAGACCTGTAACCATTGAATTCTATAGTAAAAAAAACAAATACTATGAAAGTCAATGGTTACCGGTTGTCAGCGTTCTTCAAGAGAAACAAGAGGCCTGTAACCATTGACTTCTATAGTAAAAAAAACCAAATACTGTGAAAGTCAATAGTTACCGGTTATCAGTGTTCTTCAAGAGAAGCAAGAAACATGTAACCATTGACTTCCATAGTAAGAAAACAAATACCATGGAAGTCAATGGCTATCGGTTTTCAGCGTTCTTCATGAGAAGCAAGAGACCTGTTACTATTGACTTCCATAGTAGGAAAAACAAATCCTACGAAAGTCGATGGTTACAGGTTTTCAGCGTTCTTCAAGATAAGCAAGAATCCTGTAACCATTGACTTCCATAATAGGAAAACACATACTATGGAGATCAATGGTGACAGGTTTTGAGCATTCTTTAAAATATCTGCTTTTGTGTTCAACAGAAGAAATTAAGTAAAATAGGTTTTAAAGAAATGAACAGTGAGTAAACGACAGATGTATTTATCGCTTTAAATAACAAATATATGTTTGCAGTTTACAAATAAAGCCGTACAGAATGACTCCTATCCCAGTATTCGTTTAAATTGAAGCACTATAGGAGTATTCAAGCACTGCTCAAGTGAACTGTAAAATAATCAAATATATAGCAAAAATACAGAAGCAATGGCAAACGTTCTGTTCCAGAAAGAAAGCAAACCTGTGTCCATGGTTTTCTGCAGTGAGTACAGAGTTGTGTTTTTGTGGTTCAGCCGTCAGCGTGACACACAGGTGAGATCATGTGTTTTAGCCTGAACTCCTTCATCACCTCCTGCTGCTCAGTCTGCACATCTGCTCCTGCAGCGCTGCGTCCTGCTGCGACTGATCGTGGACGAACCACTGTTAAACAAACACCTGTGAGACACATAAAAACACAGTCCCAGAGATGAGCCGTCATGATCAATCACCCCTCAGCCTGCTGTCTGAATACCAGTGCTGGCAAGAGGACTGAAAAATCATAAATCACTAAATCAAATATGTTAGATTAACTAAAAGTTACTTTGACTTAATGAAATGGAGTTACTGTAACTCATAATCTGTTTATATTAAGCAAAACTCAAGCCAAATGTGTTATGAATTAATTTTGTTTTTCTGTTAACATAACTCTAATGCTAGAAGAAATACCAAACCATTTGAGTAGCTATATAGTTGTATAGCAACCCAACACTGGGAAACACCCATACACTCTCACATTCACACACTCATACACTATGGACAATTTAGTTTATTCAATTCACCTATAGCACATGTGTTTGGACTGTGGGGGAAACCGGAGCATCTGGAGGAAACCCACCCCAAGACGGGAAAACCATGCAAACTCTACACAAAAATGCCAACGGGCCCAACCGGGACTTGAACCTGTGACCTTCTTGCTGTGAGGCAACAGTGCTAACCACTATGCCACGCAACATAATGTCATACTAATTATTTTATCCATTGTTTGATTAAACAGTCAAAATAGCAACATAAATACAACATTATATTCTTCAAGTAACTAACTGAGGTAGTAACAGCAAATATGAGACGTATTGTTGTATAATGCATACTAATTCACATACTAAAATGAAAGACATACTCGCTTACATAGCTACAATTTACCAATATTAAAGGGGTTTGTTTACTCAAAAATGAAAATTTCTTCATTAATGCACACTCAAATGCTTCTAAACGTTTATGTATTTCTTTCTACTGTTGAACACAAAGGAAGATATACTGAAGAATGTTAAAAATAGCAGCCATACAGTAGAAATAATAAATATTATGTAAGTCAGTGGCTGTTTTTATCAACATTCTTCAGTATATCTTCTAGGAAGAAACTCCTAGAAGTAAAAAGTAAATAGACCATTTTGAGGGATGTAAACAATAACAATGGTCCTAATGTATTTCCTGTATTACATTTTTAATTGCAAAAGCCTCCAAGAATCCAAAAAAGTCCACATATTGATAACTATTATTATGGTAGCCGCTTTAACATTAAGATATGATTAAATTGCCTCTTGTAACAGTTATGAAATAGTTTAACAACAAGCAGGAAATGTGAGAGGGGTCTGGATGCAGACCTGGTGCAGTGCAGTCTGTGCTGCATCCAATGCTTTTTAATGGCTCAGCTAATCCTACCCCTCACAATGACGTCACTCACTCAATTGATTGCATTGTGTCTGACATTGCATCGCTTAGTGATGCAATCTCAGCTTGCATCATGAAGGCTGCATCCAGATACTATTGGGAAATGTTCATGGGCCTGTGACATTGCCACTTTGAAATAGTCTATAAATGACGGTAGAAATGACATTTTCGGGTGAACTTTAGTTCTGTCTTGACTTTGTTTTTTATTTATTTACTTATTTATTTTAATGCCATATCATCACCATTGGCTATATTCATGGCAAAACCTATACTAAATAAACAATGTATAACAATCATATCAGTTTCTTAACAAACATACATTGTACAAAAAAACATTGAAGAGTTTAGTTTGATTAAAAATCAGAAGACACCTTTTTTAAACATTTCCCTTAAAATATCTCCTGAATAAAAATATTTTCTAATATCATTAAAATATACAAATTCTATTAAAATACGTCTAAATAATCTTGCACAAGTCACAGATTGGTTTTTCTTCCCCTTTCAATAATATGAGTGTATGAGTCTTCAGTATGCGATTCTGCATCTCGTAACGAATGAATTTTCGTTTTCATTTCATTGTACATTTCTACTTTGTTTTTAATTCACTTTTTGGCAACATGGACGTACAATGTTGTCTGTGAAGGTGCGAAATTGGTAGCTAACCCTGCTAAAAAAAACTGCTAAAACCAGCCAAAACCAACTATGTTTGGCTTTAACCAGACTGGTCAAGCTGGTTTTAGCTGGTCATTTTCCAGCCTGACCAGCTAAGATCAGGCTGGAAATGACTGGTAACCTGGAAATAGCCAAAACCACTCTAAAACCAGGCTGGTGGACCAGCTAAAACCAGCCAACCAGCTTAGGCTAGTTTCAGCTGTTTTATTCAGCAGGAAAATGTAAACAAATATGGAAACGTAAGGTTAAAACTTGGTCCACCACATCACAGTGAGCATAAGTTGGACAAAGCTTTTAAATAATACGATAAAAAATACCATTTTGCAATATCAAGTGACATTAAGGCCTACCTGTTTTGTGGAGCTAAATTTAGCGTAATGAGTGAAACCGGAAGAGGCCAGCTGGGCAATTCAGTTGTATCCTACTTTGTAACATGTATAAGACAGTTCATTAAATAATCATAAAATGACAGGAAATGGTTATATTATTTGCGCTATGCGCCATAAGTTTGCAATATCAAGCTGCTTAACGAGCGTTGTAATTTACAGCAAATTATAACTTATGAAAACAGAAGTCCTGGCACATTCAGATTGCATGCCTACATTTCCAGTCTTTTTTAAATAGGCTAATGAAAATGTATAAGGTTTTGGGGTATAAACATACAGACTGTATGAATTTTACTGATTCATAAACGTTTTTTCGACCCGGATAAGAAATAATTAACGTTGTTTTAGGGTCTGCTGCCCCCTTGTGTTTACACTGTGTCCTCACAATAAGACTTAATATTTCAGCAACAGGTTAGTTACCCTGTTCAGTTAATCATGTTAAACAGTATAACATTAATTAATGAACGTTATTGCATGCCAATTATTGATGCAGAAGAACACAATATTAACCAAATTAAAATATAGCACATTATATACATGTATAAGTGCAGTTAAATGAACTAAATAAGAAAAATATATAAATAACTTCATTCATTCATTTATTTTATTTTTGGCTTAGTTCCTTTATTAATCTGGTGTCGCCACAGCGGAATGAACCACCAACTTATCCAGCATATGCAGCGGATGCCCTTCTAGCTGCAACCCATCACTGGGAATAATTTTAGCCTACATTATAATTCAAGACATTACATAAGCTACAGTAAAATATAATCTAATTATCTGAATACATAACACAATCCTGGGTAGCACGGTGGCTCAGTGCTTAGTACCAAGAAGGTCGCTGGTTCGAGTCCTAGCTGGGCATTTTTCTGTTGCATGTTTTCCCCGTGTTGGCGTGGGTTTCCTTCCAGTGCTCCGGTCCAGTCTAAAGCAATGCCTGAATTGAATAAACTAACTTGGCCGTAGTGTATAAGTGTGAATGTGAGTGTATTGATGTTTCCCAGTACTAGGTTGCAGCTAGAAGGGCATCCGCTGTGTAAAACATATGCTGGATAAGTTGGCGGTTCATTCCGCTGTGGCGACCGCTGATTAATAAAGGGACTAGGCCAAAAAGAAAATGAATCAATGAAATTGGCCGTAGTGTATGAGTGTGAATTAGTGTGTATGGATGTTTGCCAGTACTGGGTTGCAGATGAAAGGGCATCCGCTGTGTAAAACATATGCTTGATAAATTGGCGGTTCATTCTGTGGTGGCGACCCCTGATGAATAAAGGGACTAAGCCGAAGGAAAATGACTGAATAACACAATCTTGTCTATTGAAAACAAAACATAATGCTAATTAACAGCAATTATTAACATAATGCTAATTAATCTGTGTATGTATGTTTATGTATGTAAGATAAATGTGAAATAAATATATTTTCAGTTTAAAAAAGTCAAGATAAAATCAATAAACGCATGTAAAAACATATGTAACAGCCACTATAACATAAAATATTTATTAAATATAAAATAGTGAACATAGAAACTGTTATATACACAAAATTGAGTAGCCCACAATTAAAATAGCTACTCAAACCTAAACGAAACGCGCGAAGCTAGCTAATTAGCTATAATGACGTCATATGCGATACATGTTTTGCTGGGTCCCCAAATAGACAGCGTTTATGTAAAAATAATAAGTGCTGCTCGTGCATCTCTCGTCTCCCCCGGATAAGATAACGCTTTAACGCTCAAACAAAGGAGTTATCCGAGCGCACCGGCATGAGCCCCACATGGCGCGACTGCGCATGCTCAGTGGCGGACAGACCGGCGTCCAGTCACCGTCAGACGCACCGCTCAGAAGCGTTTGCCTCATATGCTCCAGTCCCGTTAGTTACACTCCATTTGCCTTCGCGTTATTATTGCCAAAAAACCTTGGGGTTGATGCGTTTAAACGCACACTGTAGATTTAAATATAGACAATTATTCACTCGCATATTTAACCTGGGCTGCAGCACACCTGATGTCGACATAGGCACGCACTCGTAAGGTAAGACCGTGTTTCATGTGTCTAATGCATTTTACTTCAATCTAGATGTGCTTGTCTCGGAAATCGTCATGCATTTTAATGCAAATTAAATGTTACTTCAATATGTCAGTTCCGGTTTAATCGCTTTAATGGAGATTAGCCACTTGTTTAAAGGCCTTTAAGTTTCTATGCTGCTCTAAAATAAATGTTTTATTTTATTTTATTCCATTTCAAATCGTGTAGTAGCTCTTTAAAGAACATAGAACATAATATACAGATCTGGGAATTTGTTTTATTATTATAATGGACGCATAATTAGTTGTGTGTATGTGTGCCTGATATTAACCATTACTGTGTCCTTCATTATTGTAATGAATGATCAATAAATAATGTGATTTATTGACTATTTGTAACTAATAAAGCAAATGTTCCATATAAAGTATATTAAGGCTATTAAAAAAAAGATAAACCTTAAGATACTGCAAATAAATGTATTTTAATCTGTACGTATGCTATAAAAAATAGCTGTGGAATACCTTAATTTGCAACTAATAACAATATAATAGCTAATTATATGACCAATTAAACAATAAATCCTTATTTACTGTCACTTTGAAGTTTGTTTCATTGAACGGACACTCAAAAATATATATATTTCTGCTTCTTGTTCAAACTATGTATTTAATATGCGCTGAAACAACACATTTCTTGATATTCTTATATATTTAACTGACAACTTAATTGTTTTATGTTTAATTCAGTTAAATTTGTTAAAACAATTAAGTCTTAATCTATTTGTGTTGGACAACATGAGGTAATTGTGTGGAACCCAGCATTTTTACAGTCTACAATACATGCTCAATTTATTTATATCACTCATAATTGTCAGACTATACAGTGGACAGCGTTCTATTGGTTCTGAAAAAGTTTTATAACTCAGTGTATCTTATAGTTGGAGCATCTGGTGGTGATAACCTTGATGGTGATCATCCGTTTGAGTGCTGCGGCCTCAGATGTGGGTCGATGGGCATTTGTACTTACACTTTAAGCTCGTAGATCAAAAGGAATTAAAGCCTGACGGACAAATGCTGGTGAAACCTGCTGACACACGCGCACGGAGGCTTTTGTCTTCACCGGGGACTCACAGGAACTTTGCACTGTTTATTTTACCAGAGCTTCATCTCTGCCGTTTTGTGGTGCAAAATCGTCTGTGGCCTCTGCACGTTAAATGGCCTCAAAACATCTAAATATGCTTTGCAAATTTGCAAATTAACTATCTAATTAAAGATATAGTAGGTTAAAAATTACAATTCTGCCATCGTTTACTCACCCTTGACTTGTTCCAAATCATTTTCAGTTGAACTGTTCTAATGAACATAAAAGAAGATGTTTTGAAGAATGTTGGAAACCTGTAACCATTGACTTGCATAGTGTTTTGTTTTTTCCTACTTTAAAGTCAGTAGTTACACTGAGGTAAGGTTGGTTTTATATTTGCATATTCAGACTTTCTCCTTAATAATATAATTTCAGAAGCACAGAATCGTCTGCAGCCTCTTTGCACATGTTAAATAGCCTGAAAAACCTATTTGGAGGGCAAATAAGCCATCTAAATATCTCTAAATTAACTATGTAATTAAAGGTATATTAGGCCAAAAATGAAAATTCTGCCATCATTTACTCACCCTTGATTCGTTCCAAACCAATCTGAGTTGTATTTCTGTTGAACACAAAAGAAGATGTTTTGAAGAATGTTGGAAATCTGTTGTAACCGTTGACTTCCATCGTATTAGTTTATTCTTACTATAAATTCAATGGCTTCATTGATGTAAAGTTGATTTTATATTTGCATATTCAGACTTTTTCTTTAATAATATAATTTCACAAACGCGAAATTATCTGCGGCCTCTTTGCACATTAAATGGCCTCAAAACATATTTGGAGAGCAAATAAGCTGTCTAAACTATGTAATTTGAAGGTATAATAGGCCAAAAATGACAATTCTGCCATCATTTACTCACCCTTGCCTCGTTCCAAACCAATTTGAGTTGTATTGTTCTGTTGAACACCAAAAGAAGATATTTTGAAGAATGTTGGATACCTGTAACCATTGACTTCCATAGTATTTGTATTTCCTATTAAGTCAACGGTTTCATTGAGGTAAAACGTTGTTTTATATTAGCATATTTTGACTTTCTCCTTAATAATATAATTTTAGAAGCACAAAATCATCTGCTGCATTTTTGCACTTGTTAAATAGCCTCAAAATATATTTGGAGAGCAAACAAGCCATCGAACTATATTTAAATTAACTATGTTGACCTAATTAAAGGTATAATAGGCCAAAAATAATTTCATTTACTGAAAATGCTTACCTTTGACTTATTCCAAACCAATTGGAGTAGTGGTCCACCAAAAGAAGATATTTTGAAGAATGTACTTGTTACAGAAACCTGTAACCATTGACTTGTCTAGTATTTGTTTTTCCTACTAAGTCAATGGTTTCATCATATATTGTTTTGAAGTCTACTTAAATGCATTTTTTAGACTGAATATCCAAAGTACAACATAGGGACCATGTCACAAGTTGTCACTGTTCAAAACTGAATGAATGTGCAAATATTAAAACCAACTTTACCTCAATAATGGTATTTCAGGTTAACATTCTTCAAAATATTAGAGGAATATTAGCAACCGGTAATCATTTACTTCCATAGTAGGAAAAAAACACATGGAAGTGAATGGTTACACAACTTATTTTGTGTTCAACAGAACAATAAAACTCAATCTGGTTTGGAACAAGTCAAGGGTGAGTAAATGATGGCAGAATTGTCATTTTTGGGTGAACTAGCACTTAAGAAAGGTTATCAAGATGGTCTACATACACAGTTTTCATGCAAAAAATAAGTAGTTTGGTTTTTAATTAAAAAAAAAACTATTATTATTATAATTTTTTAATTATTAAAAAAGCTTTTATTAAATACACCGGGGAGCTCAGTGTTGAGATCATTTGTCTATGAATGTTTATTAATATTGCTAATTTCAGAAAAGAAACAATTCACCCCCCCCCCCCCCCCCCCGCCAAAAAATCCTTTTGTTTACTTATTTTCAGCCCATTAAATTACAAAAATTATATTTAATTACCCATTCATGAAGACCACAACTCCCATGATTCCACATCATCATCAAACTACACCTTTGTTTGTAAGATGTTATATGCTGTTCATTCATTCATTCATTTTCCTTGAGCGGAATGAACCGCCAACTATTCCAGCATGTGTTTTACACAGCGGATGCCTTTCCAGCTGCAACCCAGTACTGGGAAACACCCATACACTCTCACAATCACACACATACACTACGGCCAATTTAGTTCATCCAATTCACCTATAGCGCATATGTTGGGACTGTGGAGGAAACCGGAGGAAACCCATGTCAACATGGGGAGAACATGCAAACTCCACACAGAAATGCTAACTGGCCCAGCCAGGACTCGAACTAGCGACCTTCTTACTGTGAGGCGACAGTGCTAACCACTGAGCCACCTTGTCACATGATGTCCATTACATAATTATATAAAAAAAAAAACTATGCCTTTGTTTGTTGTGAATTCTCGCCCTCTAGTGGCGAAAATGCCATATTAGGCTTTTATATCAGTTATATCCCCAATTCTGTAGCACTGCTGATTCCACTAAATTACATTTGGGACTAGTCCCGCATACAACTGTGCTGTTTTCCCTCAGTTTGTTACTGTGCAAAACGATAGGGCCTCTAAATAATGCACAGACATCAGCAGGGCCACTTCAGACAGGCCGATTATGCAACGTCGCTGGTGAACTGACTTATATTAATTCTGCTTACCTTGCACTCAGGTGTGGAATATGCTTTAGAGATGCTTCTCGCTAAGCTGAGAGAATAGCATAAGAATAAACGTACGCATCTGTCAAAGTGTTGTCGGGGCTCTGTTTGGTGCATTTAAGGGAACTCAAACTTCAGTCACAAGTTGTTCTCTTTGGTAGATATGAATCTTTATTGCATGATTTACATTTATCATCTTTTAGCTGCCAATGTTATGGTAGTTGAGTATATTTTATCCTAAACTATTATATAATATTCTGTTTTTATTAGATACAAATTTATTATGTCTGAAAATATTTTACAATCTTACTGCATATTTTATTTGTAGCCTGGATATGTTTTGGTGGTACAATTATATGGTGTATTAGTTGAATTGTGTTTTGATTTGTTTTGATATGTTGCCTATGATGTTCAATAGGTTTTCCTGATAAAATAAAAGTTTAAATAAAATAAAGAGGTTGTTCGAAAGATTAAAATTTACTTACTATTTAGTCTTTCTCAAGTGGTTCCGAGTCTTTATGTGTTTCTTTATTCTGTTGAACACAAAAGAAGATATTTAGAGGCATGCTAGAAACCGGTAACCATTGATTTTCATTGTAGGAAAAAACACATGGAAGTGAATGGTTACACAACTTCTTTTGGGTTCAAGGCAAGGCAAGTTTATTTATATAGCACATTTCATACACAGTGGCAATTCAAAGTGCTTTACACAAACAGGGATAAAAGAAACAAGTATAAGAAAAATTAAAACAAATAATAAAAATGGTTAAAAAAATAAAATAAGCATAAAAACAGATAAAATGTGTTATAAAAGAATGAAAAA
>NC_079457.1:7505946-7525946 GCF_903798145.1 Danio aesculapii | reverse complement strand
CGGGTCACCTTTATCAGGCTTGCGTTTCCACTACCAAGGGTACCCTTTTGCTGGGTGTGGTGTACGACAGAAAGTTTCAGTCGACGTCATTCTTGCTCTAGGAAATGTCTACAATAAAGCTGTACAGGTCGCTCACATTTCATATGAGAAGCTCTTCTCACAAAACAGATGCTTCATACACATAAATACTTGTGTAGAAATGTTTATTAATAACTTTTCTATGAACATGAGTTGATTATAACTGCAGATCAATGACAGTGTGAAACAGCCTACTGTAACGTCTGTAATTATATTAAATAACTAAATAAATGAACATATATAAACACATACAGCCCCTTACAGTCTCCGATATGTTCCCAACTACAGAAGAACACACACAGCAGACATTTCGCCCGTATTTAGGTTCAAAAACAACACAAAATATAGCCCACAGTCAGTGAAAACCTCTCATCTGTGTATGTAATCTTCAGCAGCACATGTAACCTCTATTAGACAGTAATTCTGTCATTCCCAGTTCATATTAGTCCAAAAGGTGAAGATAATAAGTTAGTTAATCATGGCATTTTGTTCATGTTTGCTGATAAATAATGTGCTCCTTTTTTCCGGCTTCTCCTTTTTTTCACGCTTCACTCTCGCGTTTGTCAGTGTCTGACAGGATCGGGTTTCAAAAGCACGTCAATAATCAAGCGCGGGTTATTATCATCAGCTCAAGAAGTTTGTTATTTCAGATATAGACGCGCGACTGTGTATTTCAAACATGGCAGGTTTTTTGTTTTCATTCTGGCTTGTAGAGTAAGCGTATGACGTATCTCTATAAACCAATATCGTTCAGCTGTGCGTCTAGCTCCGCCTTTTGGTACCCTTTCTCGTGTTTGGTACCCTTTCGAAAGGGTACCGAAAAAGTGGTACGGTTCGGTTCAGTACGCCTTTTGACAGTGGAAACGGCCATAAAAGCATACGAAACCAAACCGTACCGTTCCGTACTACTCAGTGGAAACGGGCCATAAGTCCCAATTACTCGCATCCAAATAAAAGCTTGTTTGACATAATATATCTGTGTGTGTATTATATATATTTATTATGTATATTTGATAAACCCACATACATAAATACAAAACTATACAATTTTTTTAAAAATATATTTATATTTAAATGTATATATACGAGTGGGGGGCTGTTATCATGCTGCGTTAACGCGAGACTCTTGTCGGCGATAAAAAAAATATCAATGTTAATCTATTCTCAAAGTTGAGTTGGGAGCTGGGTCTATTCTACGCAAGCTATGATGACTTTCACCTTGATATTTTAGCGTGGATGTATACCTGGTCGAATTGCACTGTAGGGGGGAGAACAAGTATTTGAACCTGTGTGTATTCTTACTGTGAAATTACCCCATCAAACGTGACGTGCTAACATGGATGCAGTTCACTAGAGAGAAATCTGATTATGTTAGCTCCAACTCTAACTTTCAGGCACCTGTAGATTTTATGCGTTTGAGTAAAACATACAAATAAAATTGACCGTGTGCTTTTTAAAATGAATGACGGTGAATGGAAGTCAAACCGGTGAGCCGTCTGACAAAAGAAGTGTCTAAATGCATTCTAGGTGAATAAAGTTTTGTTGAATGTATTCAAAGTAGTTTTGTTAAATGTATTCAACAAAAAATACATTAATATAAGATTTCAATTATAACAAATAAAATTTGTTACAAAAGAGTATTTTTACAGCAAACTTAGGCTATATGAAGTTGCCAAAATTGTTTCAATGTTTCCTGTTGCTATTTTGGGTTTTTTCAATCTAATGTTTTTTTTTCTTCTAGTCTTATCAGGTAAAATTCCAAAGCAATCCAAGGTGTTGTAGCTAATAAATCATATTGACAGGAGCAGAAATGAAAGGATTTAGATTCGAACTGAAGTGTCAGAAAATGTGCAATAGGCTACCATAAAAGGCGCAAATTCTACACAGTTTTGCAGCCTTAGAAGGCTTCAAAGACTATTAAAATAAAACGGTCTATTGTTGCTCAAACGTGTGAGCATTTAGTGACTTTCCACTGACAACATTATGTGTAGATAGACCGTTAATGACGATACTACCGTTTACAAACTACAGTGGCACCGCCAGTATTTTGGAGCCACAGTATCACGATACTACCATAGTACCAGTAAACCGTGCAACCCTAATATAATATATATATTTCCAGCTAAACTGAAAGAAATAAGACTTTCTCCTGAAGAAAAATATAATAAAGAAATAATATTTTAAAAGTCCACCATCACAAACAAAACAAATTTAAGTCACAGGTGGACTAATAATTTTGCCTAAATTATGAAATTATGGATTAATAATTATAACAATACAACAACTATAGTAATAATATAAACAATTCACCTAAAAACTAAATGCATTATACTACAATACACAACACAACTGTATATATCAAACAATTAACAAACAGTTATGAATAGACATAGAAATGCACAGATTGTGTTTTCCAAAAGCTAATCAACTGTGTCAAATCAAGCGCTTATCACAGGCAGGCTTTAACCTTGGCTTCAGTACATCTGAATAATGTCTGTGTGTTTTTCTGCGCAGCTGCTCCTGGGCTCCAGAGCAGCCGGATACAGCTACCTCTGCCAGCCTGTCAACTACTCCAATGATGTTAATGAAGTCAGGGTAAGAAACACAGTATGCTGTCTTCCCTTAGCTATCCGAATGAGGACATACCTTTTAGAGGGTCTTAAAAAGTAATAAAAGTTGATCGACCAATTTAGAGCAACTGAAGGCCCGTATAAAGTAATAAAAAATGTAATTTTGGTATTAGAATTTTGTAACATTTTTAGTTATACAATGTATAGTTGTATGATTAAATCTGCCAGAATTTGTTTTTGAGACTATTCGGATGCTAATTGATAAACTCCTGCTTGAGGCGACAACAGCCAACCACCTGCACCATGACATACACTGCCTGACAAAACTCTTGGTCGTCGATCTCAGTTGTAAAAGCAACAAATATTAACTTGACTTCTAGTTGATCACTTGGAAAAGTGGCAGATGGTGGATTTTTCTGCTGAATCATCTGTTGAACTGCATCCCAGTCATCACAAATACTGCAGAAGACCAACTGGAACCCACATGGACCCAAGATTCTCATAGAAATCAGTCAAGTTTGGTGAAGGAGAAATCATGGCTTGGGGTTACATTCAGTATGGGGGCGTGCGAGAGATCTGCAGAGTGGATGACAACATCAACAGCCTGAGGTATTGAGACATTTGTGCTGCCCATTACATGACAAACCACAGGAGAGGGCAAATTCTCCAGCAGGGATAGCGCTCGTTCTCATACTTCAGCCTCCACAATCAAAGCTCCTGAAAAGCAAAGAAGGTCAAGGTGTTTCAGGATTGGCCAGCCCAGTCACCAGGCATGAACATTATTGAGCATGTCTGGGGTAAGATGAATGAGGAGACATTGAAGATGAATCCAAAGATTTTTGATGAACTCTGGGAGTCCTGCAAGAACGTTTTCTTTGTCATTCCAGATGACTTTAATAATAAGTGATTTGAGTCATTGCAGAGATGTATGGATGCAGTCCTCCAAGCTCATGAGAGTCAAACACAATATTCATTCTGTTTTCACTGCAGGCATGACTTTATTATGCTATACTGGACATTATTTCTGTTAAGTGACAAAACTTTTGTCTAAGCAAGTCAGACCTTACTGTCCTAATGAAATCATTAACATCAAGGCATGATTATATTTTATTTGGTAAAATAAGCGTAATCTAGAGGCCTTTGCCTTTCATATAAGCCACTTCTGATACCAATGATCAACTAGAAGTCAAGTTATTATTTGTTGTTCCTAAACTTGGATAGGTGACAAGACTTTTGTCAGGTGGTGTTAGTAGGAGGTTCGATTTAACTTATGAACCTGCACGCCCAATAGAGTTTCATGACACTTTATATACTTTATATAACATTTCTTTCTTTGGAACGAGTCTAACATTTTTAAGAGGTATTGAATTTAACTCTATGCTTCTTTTTAACCTCTTTTCTATCATTAATAACACGGTGAGAGATATCACATGATTTTGTTAATCTGAAGTAAAGTCTTCCAGATTTAAAACCTGATATATACCTGAACACACGTTTTTTCCTGGGAATATTTTTTCAAAGGAGCTGTTGACATGGAATAGAAGCCAGATTTTGGTAAAAACCCAACAATACAAACATAAAACTATAACAACAAAAAAAAATCAGATAAATGAGTTCTGTGTAATAATAATTAAATGAAACAAGGAGAAAGCACTGAACTACTGAAACATATTGGCTTTGGTGATGGCAGCTTAAAAATGCCTCTCATATGTAGAATGAAGTCACATGAATTGCTCAGGTGTGAGTTTGTCACAGACTTCAACAGTGTCAAAATCTTGATGGTTCAGTGTGTCTCGTCTATCAATCTGAGATTTAATTTGTATTTCTATTGGGTTCAAGTCAGGTGATTGGCTGGGTCATTCCACAGCTTGATCTCTGAAAGTATTTGAGAGTTTCCTGACTGTGGATCATTGTCCTTGCTGAAATGTCCACCTGTGGTTTCATCTTTAATCATCCTACTAATGTAGATGTTGCACTGAAGCAGCTGATATTCATTTAACACTGAGGAAGGGCAGAGGGTTGCTGATGAACTACTGAGAGATTTCAGCTACTGTCTGGGCTTTCACTGCCTTTCCTACACCTTCCTTTCTTCACATGTTCAATACTTTTTCCCCTGCATCATTCATTTTATTACACATAAACTTTGTTTGTAAACTAATTAGATTAGTTTTCTTTTCATATATGGATTTCTTTGGTGTGTATCAACTTCTGATGAAAATTTCAGTCAACAGCACCTTTAGAAATATGTTTTCTAAGAAAAAATGGTGACGTGTTCAATACTTATTTCCCCTGCTGATATATATATATAGATATATATATATATATATATATATATTATATATATATATATATATAATTTTTATTTATTATTATGTCCTGATATGGAAAATCATTAATTCAATATGGTGTGCGATCTCTTAACATGACTGTACATATTTTAATTCTAATGACTATACGACTAGCTCCCTAAAACGATCTTAGGACCATTAGTGCTCAGCAGGGATTTGACAGCTGTAAGGAAAAGGGAGAAGTTGAGATCAAGGCTTAACTGTAATCAGATGGCTGGATGGCTGAATCCCCAGAAACGCGTCCAGTGACGTGGTTAGAGTTTCCATCATGCTGTTGTGTTGGCATGAACCCTCACTCTCATTGGCCGGCTGGGTTTGGCTGGTTTGCATGAGGACAGTGATGAGGTCAGGAGTCTCGCCACCTGCAGGCCACGCCTCCATCCTTACAGCGCTGCAGCAAATGGATGGAAAGAGCCGATTAAATGCAACTGCATAGTACAGATTGTTGAGAAAAACTGTCCTGTTGGCTTGAGAAAAAATTGATGTCTGACACTGTTTTGTAAATTGGAAGAAAGAAGGAATGAAGGGAAAGAAAGAAAGAAAGAAAGAAAGAAAGAAAGAAAGAAAGAAAGAAAGAAAGAAAGAAAGAAAGAAAGAAAGAAAGAAAAAATGAGAAAGAAAAAATGAGAAAGATAAGGGAGAGAGAAAAAAGAAAAAGAAATTAAGCAAAAGAATGAAAGAAAGGAAGAGAGGGAGAGACAGAAACAAAGAAAAGAGGAAAATGAAAAAAAGAAAGGAAAGGGAGAAAGAAAAAGCAAGAAAAAGACAGAGATAAAGGAAGAAAATGGAGAAAGAAAGAAAAATAGAAAGAAATTAAGGAAAATAATGAAAGAGAGAAAGAAAGAAAGAAAGAAAGAAGAGAAGAGAAGATAAGGAAAGGGAGAAAGACAGAAGATAAGGAGAAAAAAAATAAAAATAAATTAAGCAAAAGAATGAAAGAAAGGAAGAGAAGAAAGAAAGAAAAGAAAGAGGAAAATGAAAAAGAAAGGAAAGGGGAAAGAAAAAGCAAAAAAGACGAGAGAAGTAAGAGAAAATGAAGAAAGAAAGAAAAATGAAAGAAAGAAATTAAGGAAATAATGAAAGAAAGAATAAAGGAAGAAAAGAATAGGAAGAAAGAATAAAGAAAAAGAAAGATATATAGAAAATGAAGAAAGAAAAAAAAAAAGAAAGAAAAAAAAGAAGGAAAAAGGAAGGAGAAGAAAAAAAAAAGATAAGGGAGAAAGAAAAAGAAAAAAAAGAAAGAAGAAAGAAAGAAGAAAGAAAGAAGAGAAAATGAAAAAGAAAGGAAAGGAGAAAAAAAAAAGCAAGAAAAGACGGAGAGAAAGAAAAAAAATGAAGAAGAAAGAAAATAGAAAGAAAGAAATTAAGAAATAATAGAAAGAAAGAAAAAGAAAAAAGAAAGAAAGAATAAACACAAGAAAGAAAAAAGAAAGAATAAACACAAGAAAGAAAAAAGAAAGAATAAAGGAAAAGAAAGAAAGAAAAGGAGTATGAAAAGGTAAGAATGAAAGGAAAAGGAGAAAGAAATAAGAAAGAAAATGAAAGAAAATTGAAAAAAGGGAAGGGGAGCAAGAAAAAATAAGAAAGAAAAAGAGAGAGAAATGGGAAAAAGAAAAGATAAAAAGAAAAAAAATAAGGAAACAAATGAAAGAAAGGAAGAGGAAAAAAGAAGGAAGAGAAAGAAAAAGAGAGAAAAGAAGGAAAGAGAGAATGGATGAATAAAGGAAAGAAATTGATTTTCACAACACAAGATGGAAGATCATCCAAAGTTTAAAAAGAGAAGAAAACTGTTAACAAATTGTAACTCCTATTCCTGTTTATGCTTTCTAGTAAAGAAAGGTTCTAATAGAATTGAGCAGATGGTCAACATTTAGCTAACTTGCTTCTATGTAAACACTGCATGTACAAATCCGCATTTTGCTGACATGTCTTACCAGTGTATTAGCCTTCTAACACATCATGTTGCTTCAACACTATAGAGTGATTCACTGAAGTCAACATTTAAGTTTAATATATTTACTGACATCGAGATGTTTTTTTCTAATCATATAATCAAAATTTTTGCATACGCCATATTTATAAAGGAGATCTGTAAAATAAAAAAAGATAATGATTGATAGATATGCATCTGCTGTGTCTGCAGATAGCGTCAGCTCTGTGGTGGTATTACATCTCGAAGGGAGTGGAGTTCCTGGACACGGTTTTCTTCATCATGAGGAAGAAGTTTAATCAGGTCAGCTTCCTGCACGTCTATCACCACTGCACAATGTTCATCCTGTGGTGGATCGGCATCAAGTGGGTTCCTGGTGGACAGTGTGAGTACACACACACACACACACACGTTTGTTTTTGTGAATTGTGGGGACATTAAATAGGTTTACATTGTTTTTATACTGTACAAACTGTATTTTCTATTGCCCTAACGCCTAAGCCCAACTTTCACAGAAAACTGTGTGCGATTTTATTTACTGAAAAAAAAAAACATTCTGAGTGGTTTAGAAGCTTTTTAAGAAATTAGATATCAGCATTTTCTCATGCCCTCATATTTCATTATCTTGTAATACTCATGTCATTATACAGATTTGTGTCTTGATATGTCATAAATAACATATTACCTATACAGCGCAAATGAAAAATGGCAAAAAAAAAAGTTCTTGTGAGTGATCTACTTACAGTATGTGAATGAAATGCACACAGACACAGCAGCTAATTTTCAGAATGTCTAACGTGATGCATAAACCAGAGCAAATCAGGTCGCTAACAAGCAGAGCTGAAGATGACGAGCTCTGTGTAATCTACTGACAACATGAATACAAAATGGGTTAAGACATGCTTTTTGCAGCAAAAACCAATTAGGTGATTTCTTTAAATACTATACGTCGATAAATTTAGCATTTAGAAGAGCGACTCCTACAAATGCATATGAAATAAGGTCAACACACAAATCATGGTGTCTGCATTATGTTTGCTAATGTTTCTATCAATGTCTTTGGTAAATCCTGACAGTAGTTTTTAACGGCCAAAAAAGTTACTCTTCAATACTTTTATACTTTGCACCTATAGGCCAAATATTTATGAGCATGTCAACAAAATGTGGTAAAGAACCTATAAAATGTACAGCAATGTACATATAAAGACAGACAGACAGATAGATAGATATATAGATAGACAGACAGACAGACAGACAGAAAGATAGATAGATAGATAGATAGATAGATAGATAGATAGATAGATAGACAGACAGACAGACAGACAGACAGACAGACAGACAGACAGACAGACAGTTAGAAAAATGATGAATAAAATACAGATAGCCAGATAAATGTATAGATAGACAGACAGACAGTTAGAGAGAAAGACAGACAGACAGACAGACAGTTAAATAGATAGACAGACAGTTAAATAGACAGACAGACAGACCGTTAAATAGACAGATAGACAGACGGACGTACGGACAGACAGACAGACAGTTAAATAGATAGACAGACAGACAGACAGTTAAACAGACAGACAGACAGTTAAATACAGATAGATAGACAGACAGACAGTTAAACAGACAGACAGACAGACAGACAGTTAAATAGACAGACAGACAGTTAGACAGACAGACAGACAGACAGACAGACAGACAGTTAAATAGACAGATAGACAGACAGACGGACAGACAGACAAACAGACAGTTAAATAGATAGACAGCCCGTTAAATAGACAGATAGACAGACGGACGTACAGACAGACAGACAGACAGTTAAATAGATAGACAGACAGACAGACAGACAGTTAGACAGACAGTTAAACAGACAGACAGACAGTTAAATACAGATAGACAGACAGACAGTTAGACAGACAGACAGACAGACAGTTAAATAGACAGATAGACAGACGGACAGACAGACAGACAGACAGACAGACAGACAGACAGACAGACAGACAGACAGACAGACAGACAGACAGACAGACAGTTAAATAGACATATAGACAGACAGACGGACAGACAGACAAACAGTTAAATAGATAGATAGATAGACAGACAGACAGTTAGAGAGACAGACAGACGGACGGACGGACGGACGGACGGACGGACGGACGGACGGACAGACAGACAGACAGAGTTCTGCATTTTACTGCTTTACCAAGCAGAGAACCTGAAATAAAGGAAGGATGAGGAGATTTAAGGAATGAGAGGAAAGGTTAGGAGAGCTTAGGGGGATGTAGAAGGGGTCAAAAGGTTCGACTGGGTACAGATGGTCAGTGGGTTAATAAGGAGGAAAAGGTGAACAGAGGATAATGATCTGACATGGGTCTGTGGAGGACTGGGCTGGGATACTGTAATCCTGAGTCTCAACAAACGTTGCTGACACTTCCAAAACATTTCATACTTGCTTCTGTGTTTAATCTTGTTAACTTAAAGAGATAGCTCACTCAAAAATGAAATTTACCTTATCATTTTCTCTATGTCATGTGGTTTTCATCATTTATGAACACAAAAGATATTTTGAAGAATGTTGATGCACCCATTGTCTTCCATAGTAGGAAAAAAGTGACTATGGAAGTCAATTGGTGCCAGCAACCAACATTTTTCAAAATATCTTCTTTTGTGTTCAACAGAAGAAAGAAACTCAAATAGGTTTTGAAGAAATGGAGGGTGAGTAACTGAGCAGAGTTTTCCTATTTGGGTGAACTATCCCTTTAAGTAAAATAAAGCATGACTCATTCATAAAACTTCTTTAGATTTCTGTATTACGAGATATTTCCACAGAAATATGACAGTTGCCCATGTTTAATGAAAGAGTCTCACTGCCTCAAACAATATACCATAATCTTACTTTTCCGTGACACACAATCCTCTAACTCAATCAATATTTTGTTAGACCACTATATTTGTTGATGTTAAATTTAACTAAATCTCCATCTTCCTCCACAGCTTTCTTTGGCGCTACAATTAACTCAGGCATTCATGTGCTGATGTACGGCTACTACGGCCTGGCAGCGTTTGGCCCCAAGATCCAGAAGTACCTCTGGTGGAAGAAATATCTCACTATTATTCAGATGGTAAAATAAACACCACACATCTCTCCCTAGTTATTTATTGTAATAATAAACAATTGTCTTCCATGCAACAATACAATGGATATTAAATAACACATCTGACTAGCTGAAATCCATTGTTGCATGGAAAATAATTGCGTAATCAACTGATTTGTACTGCTATTAGTTTGGACAGCTCAAGACACACAAGTCAAATCATCAGTTTCAGTTAAATATTAATGTACAGTAGTTCGGAACAGTAATATTATATGAATAAAAATATATTTTGCATCGATTGCAGAATTTAATATTACTTTATAATTACTAAATAAACATGTGTTATAAATATATCTGTGAATGAATGTCGCCTCGTTGTTCCATCCCAAAGAGGGAAGAAATCACTTTCCCGAACTCTCACATTCAATCTGCCCAGTTGGTGGAATGAACTCCCTAACTACATCACAACAGCAGAGTCACTTGCTGTCTTCAAGAAACGACTAAAAACGCAACTGTTTAGTCTCCACTTTCCTTCCTAATCTGCAACTGCCTCTCTGGCTATACCACTAACTGTGCCCTCCCTCTCTCTCAGAAAAAGAAAAAAAAAAAAAAATGTACTAATGCTTTGCTTCTTAGACTTTACACACCTGAAACTTGTCTATAGCACTTGTTCACTGCTGCTCTTATAGTTGTGTAATTTGCTTCCTTGTCCTCATTTGTAAGTCGCTTTGGATAAAAGCGTCTGCTAAATGACTAAATGTAAATGTATGTAAATGTAAATATACAGCTACAAACCAACACAACAAGTGCCAAGAAAAAACAAAAATATTCATTCATTCATTTTCTTTTCGACTTAGTCCCTTTATTAATCTGGGGTCGCCACAGCGGAATGAACCGCCAACTTATCCAACATGTTTTACGCACAAATGCCCTTCCAGCTGCAACCCAGTACTAGGAAAAATTTGTAGTGGGAGTTAAACTGGGAAACTGGGAGTTAAATTTTGTAAATTGGTAGCTTTACAGAAGGAGGGTAGGTTAAAGTCATTAACTGACCATTTTAAGCAAAATGGTTAAAGGCAGGGGCATAGTGGACATTTTAAAAGTGGGGGGGACGGCTGTATGAGATCATACGTTCATATAAATATTAATCACCTGTTTCTAAATGGTCTGTCTCTAAAAGTGAGAGGGACGTATCCCCCCCGGTTGCTACACCCCTGGTTAAAGGTACATGAAAAGCTTTAAAATGTGTATTTTTGTATTTGATGTCTGAAGTAATACTAACTGAAATATGAAGAGAGGGACATATAGTGAAGAAGATTTTTATTTACTAAACCTATATAAAGACGCATTTAATTGGGTGAGTGGAGGGCCCTACGTATCTGCCATTATATATTTTGAAAACAGGTGATAGGTTAAGGCAAAGGCGTCATAAAAGAGCATGGGAGAGGACTTGGGGATGCATTGAGAACCCTCTGTGTCAGAAAGGCATGAAATGTATACAACACATGTTGAAACTGTCATGTATGCTTGAAAAGACACATACTGTATGGGAGAGGAGTCCAGTTTAGATGTTTGAAACATAGATACCAGTCATGATTACCAAATGTGAACTGTATGTGGAAAAACGGTCATGATTATATTAGATCTGTACATTATAAGGGCCAACAAGACGAGGGGTCTTTAAATAGGGGTCGTAAAGGAGTAGGAGCTGGGAGAGGCCTGTTGAATCAGTAAACAGCTGTGAAAACACAAAGGTGGGAGGAAGCAAGGATAAAGGGGATAGCAAATTTGAGGGGCACTGGATTTGTCCTGGGGAGAGACTGAGATGGGTCTGCTCCAGGCTGTCTCTGCTTTTTTGGGAAATATTCCAATAAAGTATATTCTTCTGATATTCATAACCCCAGTCTGAGCTTGATTCAGTAAGAGGAAAGCCAGAAACCACATCAATAGTAGCCTCCTTTTTTAAATAGAACAACCAATTGTGTTTAGTTCTTAATCACAGCTCTGCTAGTGAGAGTGGTTTAGCTAAAGTGCATCAAATGAAAAGCAAATAAGAAACGTCTTGAAAATTCTCTATTACTCACCTTCATGTCATTTGAAACCCTTGAGATCTTTTTTCATCTTCGGAGCACAAATTAAGATATTTTATGGCCTGTTTCTACTGAGTGGTACGGTATGGTACGGTTCGGTACGCTTTTATGGTCGTTTCCACTTTCAAAAGGCATACCGAACTGTACCGTAACACTTTTTGGTCACCCTTTGCAAAGGGTATCTGTCACGCGAATACCCTGTCAGAAAAGTCTAGTGGCTGGGAATGATCTTTTTACAGTGTTTTCATGTGTTTAGATGAATATGGCCAGGGTGTAAATGCACAGTACTGTTACGAGCTTATTGCCACATTATATCATTATGAGAACATGATATCATTGCCTTCAGTGATTTCCTGAAGATAAATACCAAAAAAATAAACGCAACTGGAATAACTACAGCAGTCGCCATCATCGAGCTCATACAAAGTAAGAGATCGTGAGGACGTGTGATAACCTGTGCAGGTGTTGTAGTGCTGTTCCATTTCATAGGGGTAAAATTTGAAGCCCTTCTCCATCACACTGTGTTTCAAGGGGGCCAAGGGGAAGGGGTAGGGGTAAAAAACAGAATTGGGATAGAGCCTAAAACATTCCTTGTGACTTCATAGGTTCAACTGTTATCATACGAAGCTCCTAGAATACTTTTGTGTGCCAAAAAAAAAACTGTAAACAGCTTTGTTCTCCTACTGTATATCTACTTTTTCATGTCAGATCATGGTATCAATGGCAGCATTGCCTATAGTAAATCCAAACTCGGTCCTGGAGCCAGGAAGTTTCTATTATATCTAGTAAGAGTCTGATTAGCTACTTCAGGTGTGTTTGATTAGGGTTGGAGCTTAGCTCTCCAGGACACCGGCCCTCTAGGACCAAGTTTGGACACCCCTGCCCTAATCAGACGTACAGTTGAAGTCAGAATTATTAACCCCACCTTATTTTTTTTTTCCCAAATGATGTTTAACAGAGCAAGGAAATTTTCACAGTATGTCTGATGATATTTTTTCTTCTGGAAAAAGTCTTATTTGTTTAATTTCGGCTAGAAAAAAAGCAGTTTTTAATCTTTTAAAACCATTTTAAGGTCAAAATTATTAGCCCCTTTAAGCTTTATTTCTTCCGATAGTCTACAGAACAAACCATCGTTATAAAATAACTTGTCTAATTTCCCTAACCTGTCTAGTTAACCTAATAAACCTAGTTAAGCCTTTACATGTCACTTTTGGCTGTGTAGAAAAATATCTAGTCAAATATTATTTACTGTCATCATGGCAAAGATAAAATAAATCAGCTATTAGAAATGAGTTATTAAAACTATTACGTTTAGAAATGTGTTGAAAAAATATTCTCTGCGTTAAACAGAAATTGTGGAAAAAAATTATCAGGGGGGCTAATAATTCCGACTTCAACTGTATGTATGTACAGTATGTTTTTTGCAACACAAAAGTATTCCTGGAGCTTCATATGATTACAGTTGAACCACTAAAGTCACATGGATTGTTTTACAATGTTTTTGTTTCCTTTTCTGTACTTTGAAAGTTTTGTGACATTTGCTGTTTATGAAGGATAAGGGAGTAATTAATAAAACAATTGTTGCATTTTTGGGTGAACTAACCATTTAGGAATCCCCGTCTTTTTAAAGTAAAACTTACAAAATCTCTTAGACAATAATTCAGTCTCTGTCTTCAAATATTTATAATTCTAAAGCCCATGATAATGAGGAAGAACACCAACAGCCAAACATCATTTCTCTTGGCAAAAGAAGCCATTTTAAGATAGCATTTAAAGGTTTATACATAAAGGTGCCTCAAAGTCCCATTAACTCTGCGGCCATCTTTGAAACCCCTCTAAAGTGGAATGGGGAAATATTAAATCCTCTTATGATTAAATTTCATATTTGGAATTTGTAAGCTGTCTATTATTAAAGGATGATTCTAACTTTAGGTGCTCTAGAAGTTACTATTAGGGGGCCCAATTCGTCCATATCCCTCATACCCCATTCTTCAATTTGGGTCCGCGACACATCATTTGGGTGCTCGATTTTCAGTTTCGCAGGATGAGGGAGCTCTCAGATTTAATCTAGAACATGAAAGAATGAATAGCTATAATGATCTATATGAAAGAATTTTCATCTATAAGATGAAAAAAGGTCGCTTGATCTTCAGTGTCATACCGATACCCAAAACAAACTTGCAGCCAATATATGGCAGTGGACATTTCGAGTCTTGTTGGTTTATGAGTGCATTTGTTTTCAAAGCTTTCAAATAACAACATTGTTTGGCAAAATTCACATAGGCTGCATCCAAAATCGTCTGCTACTCAAGTATGTACTACATTTGAATTTACTACACAACCTTTAGAAAATTAAAGCTGCGTGGAGTTCCGATCATCACCATATGCAGACAATTCAGATCTGATTTGAGCTGCGGATATGTTGAAATATTTGAACTCCTGCAAGTAGACCGTATGCAACCGGCCGACTGTATGTGATGTATTCCAGTTGTTGTCCAAGCTTATTATTATTAAATTATTAATAAATTCTAGAATTAAATTAGCCAAAATTTTTATAATTAGCTTCTCTCCCATGGTGCACGACAAACCTTTCAGAAAAAATGCTGTGCGACTGCCACAATGGGGCGTATTCTGATACTCGTGTCCGAATGTCGTGTGCAGTGGAAAAGCGACTTATGAATTCATACATACTACTCCGATTTCATGCTTTTTTTTAACATACTACATAGTATGGAAGTGTGCGATTTCGAAATCAGCTTTAGTGCACATTTTAAGCAAGTGTTGATGAGCAGCGTATTGTACTTATTTCAAAAGTAAAATCCATCAAAAGTTGCACACACATCTGCTACATACCTAGTTTGCTTTGTTTTCAGATCCAGTTTCACGTCACCATTGGCCATGCCGCTCACTCTCTCTACACGGGCTGTCCATTCCCAGCATGGATGCAGTGGGCTCTGATTGGCTACGCCGTCACATTCATCATCCTGTTCGCCAATTTTTACTACCAGACCTACCGTCGTCAGCCACGTCTCAAGACAGCCAAATCCACAGTTAACGGTGCCTCCATGTCAACCAACGGCACCAGCAAGACAGCCGAGGTCACGGAAAACGGAAAGAAACAGAAGAAAGGAAAAGGAAAGCACGATTAAAACGAATCTTGGATAAACCATTACAGACTGTTTGGTAATTGTAAAAACAAACATGCTGATTGTATTTCTGGGACAATAACCACATGCAACGTGATTATTCCAAGTCATCGAGCTGCTTGTGACAATCTTTATAATCTAAAATGTCCCTTATGGTATTCCAAATCATAAAAGCTAATTACTTGGAGATGTTTAGTTATCATCTTTGTTGGACTTTTCTACAGAATTATAGTTACATATGCTTTTTTCCACAAACTTAGCTTCATTTATTTTAATGTTACGCTTATTGTAAGATTGCTACATAAATGGCTAGTCTGGATGTGTTTCCACTGGTCTCAGCGGCAGTCAGAATTCTCGACACGTTTGGATCCTGAAACAACAAACGATGTTCCTTTTTGAGTTATTCGAGATACGAAACCATTTCGCTTATTCCATTTTCTAATTTTATTTTTGTTAAAACCATTATTAGTATTATTGTTTGTCTGATCCTTCATTTGTAGCGAAACAGTAGTGTTTAAAAAGCTCTGGTGACTATTAGCACGAATAGGCAACTTTTAAAGTGGGAATCCAATTCTACCAAAGAAAGTCTAATGTACATTTGGTGGCTTTATAGGTCATGTTTATATTCATTTCTTGTATCAAACGCATTCCTAAATTGCATGCAGTAATGATTGTGTCATGGCTTCATACTCAGGTAGTTTCACACACACACACACACACTTGTATATATGATTTACGAGGACTTCATAAAGGCGTAATGAACTTTATACTATTAAAAACTACATACTGTATGGCCTTACCCTACCCCTGAACCCCACCCTCACAGGAAACATGTGAGAAAATGAATGCTTGAATGTCAAAAGGCCCTGTTAAATATTACATTTAAGCGTTTTGAATTATGAGGACAATGTATGTCCTCGTAAACCAAATTAATAGAGTACAACTAGGTCATACCCATGTCATTATACAATTTGTGTCCTCGTAATACACATAAACAAGTACACACACACACACACACACACACACTCACACACGTCCTAAATGTCTATCCGGGTATTGCTTTGTGAATGTAGCTTTTCGTTCCCCGTTATGAAAAGTTTCCTGTGATTATGAAATCACAGGACAGATGATAGACAGCTCTCAAAACCTGTTTGAAAACTGCTGTATATTTTCTGTATGAATACTGTTAAATTCACATGGGAAATACGCAGCATGTTCTAGTGATCTGCAACGTCAGTGTTCCTCTTAATAAATATTTATACCAACTGATACAGGACTGAATGAAATAAACAGGATGTCAACCTCATCTACTGTCTTTTTACTCTATTTTGACATTTTTTACATTTATATATGATGTACTTCTCATGATATTTATATAAACTGGGTAATAAGCAAGAACTGTCCCCTTAAGCTACACCTGAACTTAAACTTAACCCATGTAGTTACCTTATATAACCAGTGCAATCTTAGATAAGTACACGCTAAGAACACAACTGCAATAATAAAATGCAACCAAGGAGATTGTATATGCAAATTCAAGCATTAATATTAAAGTTGATGTTTAAATTTCCGTTCACACCAAAAATTATAAAATGTATGTGTTCATTTGTGTTACAATTCTGATAGGAAAGTCCACACTACTGTACGGAAACACTGGTCAATTTAGTGTTGGAGGTTTCATGGCTAAATTTGAGTTAATCTTCATTGAATGCACATTAGAGCACCACCAGTAAGAGCAGAGTGAGAAGGTTTAATTAGCAAATTAATAGCACAGTTTTACCTAAAATATTGCAATGGACACAACATTATGGGTCACGTATCAGTGTTCATAGGAGGACGAATTGTTGGTGCGCTTCTCGCTGGCACATCTGTGACCAATGTCATGTATCAAGAGCCATGGTACCCAGAGTAATGTCAAGAGGAAGCAGTTTGAAATGGATGTCCGGGTGCTAACCTAGGTTGTATACAAAAACTCATTGCAGAATTGAATGTGCACTTCAACTCTCCCGTTTCCACCAAATATGTTTGTCGGGAGCTCCAAAGTGTCAATATACATAGCTGGGCTGCTATAGCTCATGCCAATGCCAAACTTTGATTTTAATGGCGCCAGCAGTGAAAATCTTGGGCTGTGGACAATGTGAAACATGTATTGTTTGGTGATGAGTCCACCTTCATTGTCTTTTCCACATCAGGGCGAGTTATGGTGTGGAGAATCCCCAAAGCTCCCAGACTGCTGCAGTGGTGGGGTGGAGCAGTGATGGTTTGGGCTGCAATATCATGGCATTCCCTAGGCCCAGTACTTGTGCTTTGGGTCAGTCACGATACTGAAATTTTAAAAATGTCCATTTCCCACTAACATTTAAGCAATGAGCTTAAGAGCTCTTAAACATCGCTGATTTACCATTGTGTTCACGTGCTGAACAGAAATGGCTGTGATTGGCCGTGAAGGTCATCAGTTCACCGAACTCACCACTGTTTATTGAGTCTAACCACAAGTACAGGAACACTGGAGTGTTTTAAAGCCACAATTCATCAGCGGACTGCTTGTATGACAACTTATAGACAAACCAGCTGATCGACGTGACTTTGAAATGCTCCAGTGTCCTTGTATCTGTAGTTACACTCAGTAAACAGCGGTGAGTTTGTTGAATTGATGACCATCACGGCCAAAACTCAGTCACTTCTGTTGAACATTTCTGTTATTTCCTTTAAATGTTAGCAGGAAATTGACATTTTTAAAATTTCAGTACCAATTGGTATGAAATTCCAGTATCGTGACAACTACCGAACCTCCTGGAGGACCATGTGCACCCAATGGGTCAAACATTGTATCCTGAAGGCGTTTCCGTGTATCAAGATGATAATGCACCAATACACACATCAAGACTGGTGACAGAGTGGTTTGATGAACATGAAAGTGAAGTTGAACATCTACTGTGGCCTGCACAGTCACCTGACCTAAATATTATTGAGCGACTTTGAGGTGTTTTGGAGAAGCGAGTGAGGAAATTCGTTCCTCCACCAGTATCATGTAGTGACCTGGCCACTATTCTGCAAGAACACTGGCTCAAAATCCCCCTAGCCATTGTGCAGAACTTGTATATGTCATTCCCATGATGAGTTGATGCTGTATTGGCTGCAACAGGAGGCCATCACCATACTAATGAAGTAATGTGTTCTAAAACCAGGCATTTCAATTTCTTTGCTCAACCCCTGTATGAATTTATACTAACATTAAAAAACATAGATAGTTACATTCTCATTATGTAAAGAAAACAAATGCAAAATTTAACAATCGTACATTTTAAAATAAATTACCAACACTATCGCCAATATGTATGGACCTTATTCTGCAATACGAAAGTGCGCTCATTTCTGCGATTGTTTTAGAGCAGGGCCTGTCCAAACTTGGCCGGTGTCCTGCAGAGTTAAGCTCCAACTTTCCTCAACACACCTGCATGGATGTTTCAAGAAAGCCTAGTAAGAGTTTAATTAGCTAGCCCAGGTGTGTCTGATTGGGGTTGGAACCAAACTTTGCAGGACACCAGCCCTCCAGGATTGTTTGGGCACCCCTGTTTTAGAGCTTCAATTTCAGTGGGAGAAATGATGGAGTAACAAATGGCAGAAAACGGTCAAACTACTTGCTCTACAAACAAGTGTGTTTATGACAATACATAAAAATTATATAATTACAAAATATCAGTTTAACTGCTCCATATAGACCCCTGTAGGTCAGAAGAGGTATTGCAACATGTATCAAAGTATACTTTCGAAGTATACATTCATATAAATTTAGTTTAAATTTTGCTTGAATTGAATTGTATTATCTTAAATTTTCTGAATATGTTTGGTGACTAAAATATTATTTTAATAAATATATCTGTTTAATAAATCTATTTTGTTTAAATGTATCAAAATACATTGCCTACATTCACTGAGAAATGGAGAAATATATTCATTTTCAAAATGGGCTGTACTCAATTATGCCGAGCACTGTATTTAACCAGGAATTATGCAATATAATGTACTATTTGTGACTTCTTTGTATATTATTTTAGTTTCTTTCATAGCCTGGACACTCTAGAAACTACCAAACAAATGCTAACAAAGGCGTTGCATCCATTATATATTGTTATAGTAAGTTGAGAATGGTCTTTCACCTTTATCTTAGTTTTTCCTTGCTGGAGCTCTAATTAAGTGTCCTGTGGCCATGATGGAGCAGGCCAGAGCTTTGAGGAGTTGGACAGACAGATCTGGTCTAATCAGGCTGTAAATTGGCTTTCGCTGTAAAAGAGCTTATATCCACGTCAGAGTTTGTAGCGCTATTCAGGTCACGGTGGGGGGAAAGCTACACCAGTATCGAACTAAAACTATTAAATAGTTGCAAACCGATGCAATAAAAAAAATTGACAGTATTTTTGTTTTTACATGCAGATGTCCATTAAAGATATAAATGTTTCAAATAAGGACATAAATGTGCATTATAAAATGAAAATAATAAAATAAAATGCTGCTCTGATGAGAACAGACAAAAAAGTAAGTACTCTTAGGAAAAAAACATCAAATTTCACATTTATATAAAGTGTGCATTTCATAAGTCTCATTTGTTAACATTATTCAGTGCATTAACAAGTTAATAATATTTTTTGGTAACACTTTAGAATATATATATATATATATATATATATATATATATATATATATATATATATATATATATATATATATATATATATATATATA